>NW_020664481.1:3690585-3814674 GCF_002925995.2 Terrapene triunguis | reverse complement strand
TCATAGGTGTGGAAGGGCAGGCACCTTCAGTCATAGAGTTCAGCCTCCTGCTATCACAGGCAATCCCATCATATCATCCCATTCATAAACTTAAAGTAAACTTGGCCTTGGTTGGGCAAAGTGTGTGTGCGCATCCTGCTATGCAAACTTCATGGAAGAGTGCTTGTTTGTATAGCAGCCATCTGGCTTTGTCTGATTCTGCCACCCTCACTCAGGGTACTGACTAGTCAGTTTCACTGTCTGGTCCTCATGCATGGTGATGTAATGCGTATACTGCAAACACGGCAACAGGAGGTCCTGCTGAGGAATGTTTGAATTCTGACAAGAAACAGTTTTCATAGGCTTTTAAAACACAGGTCCTGTCTGCTCAGTGTAATCATTAAGTATGCCCCAATATGTCTGCTCAGAGTCAGGGGTTGCCCTCTGCATTCTTAGTCAAAATACCCGCTCTCTGCACATGTGTGGGTGCTATGCATCTGGCTGTCACCCTTCTTTTGCGGAGGTAGCTACATTTCAGAGAGCTATCTAGACACACACTCACGAGTTCTCAGCTCCCATTTAGTCACCGAAATAAGTGGCTAGATTTTCAAAACTGCTCAGCAGGAGGGGTGCACGTTAGGTGCTGAGCTCTTTTGAAAATCTGGCCACGAGTGTCGTGATAGAAGCTGCTGGGTGCTGAGCATATTTGAAAATCTGGGCCTATTTAGATGCTTAAACAAGAGTTGAGCTCTCTTGAAAATCCACCCCCAAGTATTGAGTTTGAGCACTTGAAAATCCGGCCTTGAGGTCAGTCTCCTAGAGTCTGTGACTTGCTCTGGGATCTCCCAAGGTGAGGTGCTAAATAAATATAAAATTGTATTATCCTCTGGCAGTGAACAGCATTACACAGTTGAATGGAAGGCTCTGGGAAGACTCATTTGCTGATAACGTCTTGATATTTGTTGCAGGAGCAGGATGTATACGCTGCTGTCTGGACTTTATAAGTACATGTTCCGTAGGGATGAGTACTGCATTTTGATCCTTGGGCTGGACAATGCGGGGAAAACGGTATGTGCTTTTAGTTACCCGTTAACACGGAGGGCACATGCAGCCCCACTCACTCCTCCCCAAAAACACAACTGTGTTAGCGTGGCCAATTTCTTCCCTGGTGTCACTTCAGTTGTTTCAATGGTGTTATCCCAAGTATGAATTTGACCCCCACGCATCTAATTTTAGTACAATAAGCCTTCAGAGACACAGAAGCATGGGCTTCCTTAAGCACATAATCACCTGTGAACTCTTCCATGGCTCTGTGCTGTAATGGGAAAACTAAGGGCTGTGTTGTGTTCTAAGATTTCATGGAGAATCCTGATCCAATAGGGGGAGAACAGGTCTTGAATAGGATTGTCCTTGCCAATAAAGTGTATATAATACTAGCTAGTTTTATTTCTTCTTCCCTTCCAGACCTTCCTTGAGCAGACTAAAACCCGATTTAACAGGACCTACAAGGGGATGAGCTTATCCAAAATCACTACCACTGTGGGCTTAAACAGTAAGTGAATCTGTTTAGAGGTTCTTTGCCGCTTCCTACAAAGTTAGACAACTAGTGATCATTCCAAGAGTTTACACTGTGAAAATAATTCCTGATAAGAGTAACCCGACCAACACCCCACCTGCCCACACATGCTTTAAAGAGCAAATGGACTTCTCCATCAGATGGAGAAAACATGCTGGATCTGAAGGCGAGTGTGATGATGCTAAGCCTAACGCCATTGAGGTTAGTTAGCCTGATTCGGATCTTATTTACACTGGTGTAACTCCACTGAAATCAATGGGTTTGTATCTGCTGATAGCAAGGTGAATTTAACCCGCTAACGATAGGCACTGCTATCCTGCTGAGAATTAACAGTGTGTGTGATGACTCTTCCAACCTGCCTTCCCTCCTGTGGGACTCTGCCGGCCTGCCTGCTTGAGAGAATAGTCAGTCTGCATTGGGTTATTTTTTCTTTTTTCCCTGCTCTAGTTGGTACTATTGATGTGGGCAAAGCCCGGCTAATGTTCTGGGATCTTGGAGGGCAGGACGAGCTGCAGTCCCTCTGGGACAAGGTAGGGGAAATAACTTTTCTATTTTAAATGTTTTGTGTCTCAGAGTTGCAGAGAAACAAGGTTACTTTATAATTAGCCAGCCCTGCTCCTTAGCACTGCCCCTTGTGCTGTTGTTCCACTTGTCTGTTTGAGAGTCACAAAAATTAATATTTAACAGTTACAGATAGTTTTACAGACACTAACTACTTCTCACAGCACCCATGTCAGGTAAGTACCACTATTATCATCCCTATGTAACAAGTAGAGGAAATTGGGAGAGAGCTTAATTAACCCAGAGGTTGTTATGTGCACAAAACCACAGAGAGACGTGGTAGCCTAGCCTGGATAGCTTCTTAAAAGATACGTTATTAAATGTAAAATAGGGATATTGATCCTGACTTTCATTATATAGTGCTTCTCACCCACAATCTCAAAGTGCTTTATAAGAGCTAGGTATTATTGCTCAAACAGGAGTTACGGGTTTGATGCAAAAATTATTGGGGGAGCTTCTCTGGCCTGTACTGCAGGAGGTCAAATAGTCCCTTGTGGCCTTAAAAATCTATGAAAGCCAGTATTGGAACTCAGGAATTCTTGGCTTGACCATGCCTCTTGGTTATTACAGCACTGTGCAAAAGTAAAGTCTGTAACTGTTATCAGCACCGGTCTCCATCCCTAAGAACCCTGCGTGCTGGGCCCTAACCTCTCCAGCAGAATCCTGGGTCGTGTTATAAGCTACAGTGCCAGGAAGAATTATTACACACCCTTCACAATGGCATCTGGCAGCTGTCCAATGTAAAAATTGAATAAATGTACCTGCTGGTCAGCCAGACAAGCCACCTTTACTGTTGGGTGTACTTGTCTGACAATAAACGGATCCTCATGGCTGCCGGATCAATAGTTAACAAAACACTTGACTAAACATACTTTGTACCATGCTCTAAAAGCCACCCAATCCACACTGTGGTGAACTGTTGGGTGAGGCCAGCTCAACAGACTCAAATCTGTTTCTTGGAGTTTTGTCATCTCTACGTAGCCATTTGTGAATTTGTGCATATCAGAAAACATCCACACAGCTGAGTACCGCTGTTGGGCTCTGCCTAAGAGAGCCTGTGGCACTGGAATAGCACAAGGTACTGTAAGTGGCGATTGAGGTGTATTGGCAGAATTCAGTAGGAGGAGCAGGCAGTGCATCTTACCTGTCTGGAGAGAGGAACTTCGGCAGATCTGTGGGGATGGAGCTTGCAAAATCAACTGCTGGACTGTGCCTGGCTCTAGCTATCTGATCTCGGTCCGTCTCTTTCATGAGTACCAAAAATCATATTAAAATCACATCAACATTGAAAAGAGAAGCAAGCAGCCCCAGCTGTTAGATGCTAACACCTGTGCTGTGATTTCAGTACTATGCTGAATCCCATGGGGTCATCTATGTAATCGACTCCACTGATGAAGAGAGGCTCTCGGAATCTAAAAGAGCTTTTGGTGAGTATGCTGGGCTTTTACCTGTAGTTATGTACTTTTCATTATATCCTATGGAAACTTCCTCTTATTTCAGTAAACCCCTTCCTGCCACTCTGATTGAAATATACAGTTGATTTTATTATGCATGTGACCACCTATGTGCATAGCATGGCTTGCAGACTGCGTGGTCGTTCTTTGCAGGTATACGTTTTGAAATCAATGGGGCTGTTTGGGCGTGTTGCCTGTTCTGTCATTGACATTGTTATTAACAAAACCTTTAGTTGTAGTCGCCTTTAGTTGTCCTGGATCTTTCCTTGGTCTTGTTTTCCTCATCTGTCAGCATTTTATCCCTTATTCCAAACGTAGCAAATTTTTTATAACCAGGTGTTAACCTATCCAGTTAATACCTGCATAAAATACTCACTGTTGATCAAGGTTAAGGGTGGAAGTTGTGATGTTTTCATACCACGACGAATTTGGCTCTAGAAGATTTGGTTAAATTAAACAGTGATGCATGTGGTGCCTTTCACTCCTGTCTGTCTATCCAGCCAATGTAATTTTTGTATTTGGAGGAGTCTGTGTGTTCTAGAGTTACCTAGACATTGCTTGTTTCTGTGCCTTACAGAGAAAGTGGTCACCAGTGAAGCTCTGGAAGGGGTTCCCATACTGGTGTTAGCTAACAAGCAGGATGTAGAGGTAAGATCATCTCCTGAGGTGCCACCCCCATAGATTGTGTTCTCAACTGAGCAAATATTATTTTAGTTTCAAAGAAGGTGGGCCGTGTATTCACTGCATTTGTTTCATGCTCTTATGCTGGTCTCTGCTGAGCAAAGGCAGTGCTTTCTTGCTATTACATGTAATTGCTGTGAATTTAATGTTCAAGTATTTTCCTCTTCCCCCTTCCCCCCATTGTAAAATGACTCTCTAGCAAATATTTCCATCTTTGCAGTAGCTGTCGTGTACTTTATGTAAACACCAACACAGTACGTGACTGTTTTTTTTCATATTGACCTAATACAGCTGATCCAATCTTTGATGAGTAATAATACCCAATGAAACTCTGTTTGTGCTGTGCTCATGTAACATCATACCAGCGTGACAACTCGTGTGATGAGATGCTCTCATTCCTTTTTCCTTTAACCAGACCAGCACTACTCAATGAGACAGCCTGTGCTACGGCGCTCCATCGGAAAAAGCTGTGGATTGCAGAGGATACAGCCTGTTTTTTCTTGGGTTTATAATTTCAAAACTCTCTTGGATATCTAGAATTACAGAATAGACCTATTGTAGTTTCAGATCAGATTGTGGATACTGTTTGGGTGACAGTTTGCTGTTCTAAGGAAATATAAGACTTCACCCGTCTCTTTCCTTTTTGCATATGGTCTACCTGGAATTCCAATAGCTGCAGTACCACCTGTCATCCTCTAGAGGGAGCCAGATACATTTAATAGGCATGTAGGATTTTCAAGACCAGCTCACTGGTCTAACAGGTCTCGTATCCTACTTCTGGCAGGAGTCAGTACCTGATGCCTCAAAGGAAGTTAATGCCGACTGCCCTCTGCCCCTGAGTAAAGCCCCTAGCTAGATCCCTCATGACTGTGACGTACCTTTCTGACCCCTGAACCCATCACTTGATGCCTTAGGGGATTTGATTATCCTTATTTTAGAACATCGGTACAGATGTTATCACTCTTAAATGTAACCATTTAAAAAATAATCTAGCCCTAATCAAGAGGCCGCATGGTCTAGAAGAATTAGTATGGGCCTGAGAGCCAGGGCCTCCTGAATTCTAGCCTTAGTTTTGCCACTGACTAGCTCTGTGACTTGAGGATGTCACTGAATCTCTTATTTCAGATTCTCTGTCTGTAAAAGGAGCTGCTTTACTGTGGGGAAACTGGAATATAAGCTGCCATGAAACACTGTAACTTACACCAAGGCCCCATAATCCATTTCCATCTTCACTCTCCGATTCAGCCACTCACAACCAGTCATACACACTGGGTCCAAGAACTGTTCCAGTTTGCCCTGGCACTTCAGAGTAGCGGCATTTGGCATTGTCAGAAGCATAAACTACAAGTTCAATGCAAGCAGGCTGCACAAGGCTCACAGGAGCGTGGAACCCCACCACTGGGATATTAAGAGATGCTGTGTTGTATCAGATGTATAGTCAGTGCTGATCTGAATCTTCAGAATTAGAACTCTTTGCATTTAGATTGGCTGAAGACAGACTGATTTGCTGACAGAGCTATGAAACCTCACAGTTTCTCCCACAAAGATATTTCAAGTGGTTTTGAGTAGGAATCCCTAATGTTTAGAAAAGTTTACCTTTTTGATTGCTTATCATAGTAAAACCTGCATAAATATGACCTTACCCTCTTTTTCCCATGTGAACGGTATTATAAAAATGTCAAACCAAAACTTCTGGGCCACAATTATATTGTGGGAAAATTGTGGGGCTGAAACTTCATGCAAAAAACATTTCATTTTGGAAAACTGTGACCTGGCCATTTATAACATATGGTGAGTATTGGCTGTGGTATGTAAATCTAGGGAGATGTGGTCTTTGCAAGGGAACCGTGTCTCATTTCTGAAAATTATGTCAAACTCCAGAGCTTTGGAGAGCCCCCCACTCCCCTTTTTTTTTTCCTGATAGGCCTTACAGAAAGACATGGGAGGAGTATTGGTGAATAGCTGTGTGTTCATGGAGTTTGGTGATCTTGCCTAGTAGTTGTTAGTGGTGCAGAATTTAGGAAATTTGCCTCTTCCTGCCCCTACTGGCAATTCCAATTTTTGATAATACCTAGTTTATGTAGCACTTTTCAGCAGTGGATCTCAACATGCTTAATAAAGGAGGCTTGTATTAATAGCCTCATTTTACAGGTGGGGAAACTGAGGCACAGAGGCGGTGACTTGCCAAAGGTCACCTAGCTTGTCAGTGGCAGAGTCAGGAATAGAACCCAGGTCTGAGTTCCAGGCCAGTGCTGTATCCACTAGGAAACACTGCCTCCCTACTATTTTAACCTCTCTATAAAATAAGATTATATGCTAGTAAACAAAGAATACCGTGGCAGATGGGGTATGCTGGTCATGCATTTTCTTTTCTTTAAATGTTTCTCACAGTCAGGGTTGCTGCCCATCCTGGAATTAGCGGAACAGTCCCAATCTTATTCCTGACTTGTTAGTCAGTTGCTCATGAGGCATTTAAAGAGCCCATATTTATTTCAGGCATATTCCTGACACTGTGGCCCTGCAACACCAGTCGAGGCTATGCAAATAGACAGGGTCCCTACACTTGGAGCACTTCCCCTGCGGCCCTCTCCAGATCCTTCATAAAAGGATTTAAGCCTGCTCCTAAGATTTAAAAGCAAGACCATTTTGGGAAGTGACTGTGTCTTGGAAACAGCCATTCTTCATAAAAGGGATTTTGTGGAATTGGCTGTTTATGGAGAGCTGAGGTGCAGATTTATTCCTCAAGTGAAAACACTGTTTCCCCGGTTATGTGACTTTGCTTTGAAATAGCTAATGAGTCTGACCTTTCCAGAGCAGTCCTTGTGTGGGTTGTATTGTTGTAATGACATGCTGTTCTGTGTGCTCTCCGATCTGGTTTCCATCACCTTGTTCTTAGTTTAGATGGTTTTACATCAGAAACAAAATGACGTTCTAAAACATCTCTTTACAAGAGTGAGGGAAAAATAACCGTAAGCTATGCTGACGTTCTCTCCCAACCACGAAACATTCAAATGTGTCTGGCCGAAAGGAATGGTGATGTACCTTCCTTCTCCACTGCCTTTTCAGGATTCCAATTGATGCCTTCCTTTTGGAGGCTGCGATAGAGCAATTGCTCTGTCAAAAGTGGTGTGTCCCTGTATCAACAACCTACATCTGACCCCACAGCTGTTTTTCCTCTTGAGACAAAGTAGGATAAATCCTCAAAGCAGATTCATCATCCTAGTGCACTGGCTGCTTAATGAAGTCAGCATAAACCCTGCTTTGGTTTTCCTCTGACCTGCATTTCCATTGAGGGTCAATGATTTCCTGGTTCTATAAGTCACAATAACCATCATAGCCGGGGCAACAAGAAAGAGAAGTGACCGAAAGAGAGTAAAAGTTGTTTCCTAACCCCCTGGATGACCACAGCATTCAAAACGACTATTAGGGAGGGGAGGGAGTGGAGCCTCTCCCAAGTTTGTTCGTGCAACTGAGTGATGAAAACATCTCCCCCAAGGTCCTTCGTAGAGCTCTGGACACGGTGAAGTAGACTGAGTCTCTGGGCCTCTACATTGCAGCACAGAAGGGCTTCCAGTGGCCAAACATGTGAAGTTGATAGATCATGGAGAATGACCACCCGCAGGTGGTTGGTGTGCGTGTCCCTTGGAACTACAGTGCTTTTGAAAAGCCTCCAGGCTGGCTATTTTGCACAGGACAGAACGAGCAGCAGTGAAGATGGTCTTTATTTCTCAGCCTGCTTTCTTTTGTTCTGGCCAATTCTCCAAAGCCTGTGAGTGGGAGCCTGGGATATCTTCTGAAAGCCAAATCAGTTTCCAGCTTATATTGAGTCTAATATCAAACTAACCTGGTGGTGTAGCGGTGTCCACTGTTCCACTTTGGTAAGGGTCAAGTCTGTAAAGTCTTGACCCTTCTGCAGGGGTTGGATGAGAGAAGTCACCACCCTACTATTATGGCACAGCCCCTCTGTTGAGCAGTAGCAGATGTGGAGGCCTTGCTTGTTGGCTTCCGAGTGGAGGAGAAACCAGTGATGCAGAGTGTCAAGGCTCCTTCCCCACTCTGAACTTTAGGGTACAGATGTGGGGGCCTGCATGAAAACTTCTAAGGCTAGGTCTACACTACAGCGGGGTTCCGACCTAAGATACGCAACTTCAGCTACGTGAATACCGTAGCTGAAGTTGCGTATTTTAGGTCGGCTTACCTGGCGGTGAGGACAGGGGAAAGCCCGACCGCTGCCGCCGACTCCGCTGCCGCCTCTTGTCGAGGTGGATTTCCGGAGTCGACGGCAGAGCGATCAGGGATCGATTTTACCGCGTCCTCACGAGACGCGGTAAGTCGATCCCCGATAAACCGATTGCTACCCGCCGGATCGGCGGGTAGTGAAGACGTAGCCTAAGCTTAACTACCAGCTTAGATCTGGTCCGCTGCCACCACTCCCAATGTGCTAATTCCCTTCCCTGGGTAGCCTTGGGAGACTCTTCACCAATTCCCTGGTGAATACAGATCCAAACCCCTTGGATCTAAAAACAAGGAAAAATTAATCAGGTATTAAGAAAAAGGCTTTTAATTAAAGAAAAGAAAGGTAAAAGAAAACCCTCTGGGAGAGATTAGCATACCAGCTACTCTCACAGACAACAGATTCCAAACACAGAGGATGTTCCCCTGGGCAAACCCTTAGTTACACACACACAAAATACCCAAATACCCAATTTGACTATTCCTCTAATTGCACAAGACAGGTTACAAAGAAATAAACATAAACCTATTTATTTCCTTCACTAATACTCACTACTTAATAAGAGGCTGAATTCTGCAGCTTTCCCACTCTGGTCCAAAGTGAAACTCAACAGACAAAGGGAACTTTTCTCCTTCCCTTTGAACCATCTTGTCCTCCCATTGGTTCCTCAGGTGTCAGCTAGGCTAGGTGAACTTCTTAACCCTTTACAGGTAAAAGAGGCATTAACCCTTAACTATCTGTTTATGACACAGAGTCTGGCTATATTCAGAGTGTAACCTATTGACTGTATTGACACACATACCAATCCTGGAAGACAGAGATGCCAGCAGTCTCTTCTTTCAGCAGTCTCAGCCCAGCACCAAAGCCTGATTCCCAGGGAGCAACTCTGCCTCTAGAATTGACTCGAACCAGAGCCCACAGCAGAGAGCAAATGCTCCTGGTTTGCACACCACTCCCTCTATCCCAGAACCTTGGGCAGCCAAAATCTAACACCAGTATTTTCTTCCAAGACTAAAGTTGCTTGCGCACAGAGAAAAAGAACTTGGAAGACTGGATGTAACAATACCACCAGATGATGCCTGCTGTAACAATAGTGTGCCTTACTGGCCTATTTGGATCGGTACAAGTGAATTCATTGAAGCTGGTACACTTTGGACCTAGCTGGCCGTTGTGGTACAGTTATAACGCTTGGGGTTGTGATGTTGTGTGGGCTGTCTATGTGCCCACACTAGCGGGAAGGGGGAGATTAAAGGGGGAATATGCAGTTGAGAGGGAAAAGCCCCCTATTACTTAAGGCCTAGGTCCTGCCATTCAGGAGAGTTTCTACAGCTTGGGGTAGCGTATGTGCATATGCCCCCTCTGCTCTATCCCAAAATACCAGTTCAGGCCGTAGAACTGTTACCTTCCCTGACTCCAGATCGTAACACACAACATCCTACAGGGCCCTCTCACCTCTTCTCTTGCATCTTGCTGCTCCTTGGAATTTCGGAGATTCTGAAAAGTCACATCGGACGTTATAGCGAAATGAGTCAGTGCTCTCTGCTAGCCACAAGCCTTCTGTGGAGAATCTGATGTAACTTATCAAAACATGACAAGCTGAATGTTGTCCCTTCAACTTCCATTACCTCAGAGGTTTTAATGTCCATCAGCTTAGCACTGCAAAGTCGCACTTACCAAAAAAAAAGTCATGTTACAGTAAATGCTACGCATTTCCTAGCGGGCGTAGGCAGCACTCTTCATCCTCGCTAGTACTGATCTTGGCCTGAATTTCCATTTGTCGGGAGGTGATTAGCTCTGCCCTTCTCGTTGCTCAGCGAACATTGTGCTGGGGTGACTCCAGTGGCTGAGAGGATGCCTACAAAATCTGTAGGGGTGCAATCATTTCAGTGTGGTGGTGGTCTCACTCACCTTCCAGACCCTCTGTTGTGAGTTCTGCCTCTCCCAAGGACCCAGTCCGACTCACAACGCAGTTAGTGTTCGAGTGCACCACGCAACAGTTAGCTGTTCATCAGGTGGCTGGACGTGTCGTAATTTACACATTGCAGCTGGTTAAAGAAGCGTAGAGCTGATTGTTATGGCTCCATGGCTGGCGGATTGTAGCATATGGTCTAAGTAGTACAGTGGATTTGTACACTCTCCTTTCACTACTGGAGAGCAGGAGTTCAAAGCCCAACTTGGGGCACAAGAGCAAATGGTTTCCTTTTAGTCCTGGTTGGCTCACAGGAAGTTGCACAACTAGCAGTCACTGTTCGAGCGCAAGACAGGGCTAGAATGGCAAGGGGAAGGGCACAAGGCCACATTCAGGGCATTGGCTGAGCTGGGCAGAGAACCATATGCTAACCCTGGCTCAAACTGCCAATAGCCCCTCGCTTTCAGGAGCATTGAATAATAACGGTACTCCCTTACAGCACGCCTCCTCAGAGGACTCACCTATGTTAACCATGCAACGCCTCAGTGCACTGCACTAGATATCAAGGATCATTATCCCCAGCTTGCAGACAAGGAAGATAAATTTAAGGTCTAGCCTTGTAGAGGATGGATTTTCTTCTGACGGGCACAATCTGCACAAATTACACTAGTAGGGTTCTTTTTCGTTGTCTGCATTAATTGTGAGTGCAAAATCCCCCTCCTTGGACAGATAAAGACCTGATTTGCTCCTTGGACAAGATACTTAACTGGCTCAAAGGTAGGTGTGAGTGTGTAACCAGCTGCAGGTTCAAACTATGCTTGCAAAGAGGGAGGCTAGGCTAATGCCTAGTTAAAAATAAAGCACTTAAATGACCTGTCCAGGACTACTAAGAGTATCAGTGTTGGAACAGGAATTAGAGCTTATGAGATCCCAGCTCCCAGACTTTTGCTTAGGTCACCACATCTCCTCTTCTCCACCCTCCTGCTCTAATTTAGAAATGTGGAAACTCTGCATTGGCCTGTGTGTCAAATCATTTCCTGTGGCTAACATTCATATGTACATTAATCACCTTTTAATTAATCTTAAGTCTGTTTAGGTCTTTTAGAGGCTTCTTAATTAATCATTGCTGGTTTCTGGAGCCTGAGCTCCAACTGTCTTTTGCTTAAGTATGTAAGAAAATGTCAGTGTGGCAGTTAGCAAGCAGGATGCGAATAATGATGAGATCATGGCTTTCCGTTGACAGACAGACAGTGTCACTGAGGGAAGCCAGAAGGAAAATTTCAACAGCTACACTTCCATTTGACCCTAACGTGTTCTGAAGTTTCCGCAATCTGTGTTTGATTAGCATCACCTTAGGGAGAACCAAAGTTCTCTTGCCATTCTGACCCGGGAGGACGTAAGCTGAAAGCCTGATTCATTATTCTGAGAAGGTTCAAGCTTCCTCATGGCAATGTTGTGTCGGGGAAGGTTGGGAGCAGGGTAGGTCACGTTGGCCTTCATCTCTTTTTATTCACTTACATGTTCTAAAATCCACTCATCCTAGCAATCTGGGCACGTGTACAACATACCTGCACCCAAGAACTGGTCAACCTATGTCAATCAAGAACAAACTGACCCAATGGCATAGAAAGTACGCAGGCAAAGCGAGTTCCAGAGTCAAGGGCCAACTAAGAAGAATAGACTACCCCCCGCCAGAAGAAAAGTCTAGGGAGGCCACATCAGCTGATGGAAATGTTGCAGAGACTTGAGATGACATTTGAGCCATTTTCTTTGAGTGCTGCTAGTGCACTCAATGCTAAGGAAACACCATCCCTTTCCCAGGGTCTGCTACAGAAACAGACAAAGCAGTTCCTTTCTGTCTAGGATTCTGGCCGGAGCTGGGGTTGGTGCAGGCCCCCCGTTGAGGTGGTTTTGGAAAGGCTTTGTGAAGTTCAGGTGTTGTAGGGAGTGATTTGGAGGAGGAGGGCTTGTTTGGTGGATGGGAAGAGGGAGCCTTTCCATGCACATGGGTTGGAAAGGGATACAGAGGGTGCTCTGCTCTGTACTTCACTCCGCAGGGGATATCGGTCTGTGTCACTAACCTATTGCACAATTTGGCATGACAGTGTCTACTTGGGAGAGGCCTGTGGCTTGTAGAGTCAGGTTAACATACCTAAATCTAGACGTGTCTGAAGCTAGTGAGGTCATTGCTACACTTTCAAAAACATTAAAGCTCACCCCAAAGGCAAGAGCATTCAGTTTCAGATGGAAATAAATGAGGATGATGCTGTGATGCTCTGGTTAGCGATGGTCAGAAAGCAGAGTCCAAGTGGAGCACCCTGGACAACAGCTGAAAACCTCTCTGCTTTCAGTAGGAGGCGGAATACTGGAAACTGCTCTGGGCACAGTAGGCTCCATTTCGGAGGGGTGGGACAACGATCTCTATTGTAGCATATGAGGGTTATATTTTATGGCTTCCCTTACAGACCTGTCTGTCGATCCCTGACATCAAGACAGCGTTTAGCGACTGCATTAACAAAATTGGGAGGAGAGACTGCCTGACGCAGGCCTGCTCAGCTCTCACTGGGTAAGTGTGGGTCTGGACAGTGTCCTGGGGAAATACTGCCGCAACCAAGTGTACGTTGCTCGAATGGGCTAACCACTTGCAGGGTGCTCAGAGAAGTGGGACAGGGAAAAGGACAGCATTACGTGGGTCTGGTAAGAGTCACACAAGGGAGCCCTGCTTCCTTGTCAGGGCCTAGGGATGTATGTGTGCATTGCTCATCTGCACTATGGCCAGGTACCCTCCCTGGTTCATGAACGTGCTCAGTGCTATAGGACCTTGAGACTCTGGATTGTGCAACGGTTTGCGACATGGCTTTATTGCTTAATGACCCAGCACCATGATCCCAGTTGCATGAGTTAACTTTGCCGCAAGCCTTTTTCCAGAGAAAACCAAATGGGAATATGACTGCATTTGTGACACTGGCAGTGGGAGGGGTGGGTGAGTGTCCATTCTCAGAAGAAGAGAAGTAACTACCCTCTTGTCATCCTTCTGGTTTCTCAGGCAAGTGATGTACTTACATTTCTAAGTAGATATGTCTGAGAATAATACTGCAGCATGAATGCACGGGTGACTGAGGTGCTGCTTGTGGTTAGAACAGTGGGGTAGAAGTCAGGTGATCACCCGGTGTAACCTTGAAAAAAATCACGTAACTTCTCCAAATGTTGCCCTCTGTACAGTGGGGCTAACAATCACTACCTACTTTGTATAAAGCTCTTGAGTCTTGGAATGAAAAGTGTTACTCTGTATAAATGCAAAGTAGTATTATGAGGGCTTGTCTACATTACCGACTGGATCGATGAGCAGCGATTGATCCAGCGGGGGTCGATTTATCACATCTAGTCTAGACGCGATAAATCAACTGCTGAGCGCTCTCCCGTCGACTCTGGTACTCCACCAGGGTGCAAACATTTTAATCTGAGGAATTTTCTTTCCCAGTGCTGTTCTGAGTTTGGGGTTTGAACTAATGGAAAATTAATTGAGAAATTCAAACAGTGTTGAACCCTGGCAGAGCTGTGAGTTCCCTGGAGCACCCAGTCACACAAGGGAGCACTGCAAACTGGACTCAAGTGAGTCTGGGAGGTTTGCAGACCTGGAGACAGAGCTGGCCAGACATTCATAGTAAAGTCCCCACCTTGTCAAATGTTGAGTGATTTGATGCTTTGCATGAGACTTTCACGCAGCCACTAACTACCAGCAAATTGGATCTAAAGCATGGTGTATGAGCTGGGACCCAAATTAAAAGGCATAAACAGCAGGGAACCGAAGAGAAGAATTTAAATTTTTTTTTAAATTTGATGCATACAACTGAATCCTGTTCCTCAGATGCATGAGAAGCCAGTGTAATAATCCAAATGAAGGATTGCAGGGAATAGAGAGAACTAAAGGTGCTGGGGTGGGTGGTCGGCATGGCGGGGACAGTGACTCTGCTTTTGTCTTGTGTTTCCTCAGCAATGGGGTGAACGAGGGAATCGAGTGGATGGTGAAATGCGTGGTGAGGAACATTCACCGGCCGCCGAGGCAGAAGGACATCACGTAGGAAGGTGCTGGGTAACTGAAGCACAGACAGCTTCTTCCCATTCAGACTGCTCTTTCTACAGAAGAAGGTCCACAGGACTCCTATTACACCTGATTCTTTCGTAGTTTGTTTGTTTTGGAGGCAAACATTCTTTTTCTATATCTAAAAAGAACTGTAAGAGCAAAGGATTTGGACTAGAAATGTTTCTAGCATTGTGTATTAATCCCTTGGCCTGAGAGCACACAGCCTTCCCAAATACTGAGTGGTAACTCATGCTGCAGCCAGGCCGTGCAAGTGCAGAGGATTTAGAGATTTCTACTTCATCGCGTTAGGCTGTGGGATGTATGATTCTTGGGTTCTTAATCTAATAGATGCGAGAGACCAGTTCCTTGGATTCCCATGTTCCAGTCCCTGATGGAAGCTACTTCCAACCCTTAATTGTAACAAAGGTGGTAGCTGTGTGTGGGTGAAGGACAGAGGGGAAAGGTCTGCACTCCACCACCCCAGTGATCATTGTAGGTGGTGTTACTGGCCTTATTTATGCAGTTGTTAATGCAATGGGTAGGGTCAATGTTGATTATATTTCTATTTCCACTGTGGCAAAGTTGAGCTGTGACTTTACAGTACCGCAGAGATGGAAGCCAGCCCCCCAGCAGCTGTATGATGGCATGTAAGCTCACAATGAGCTATTTTAACTGGAAAATGACCTTCAGAAGTGTCGCCTCGTGTTGATTGTCAATAGCACTATTGTGCTATCTGTCTAACTAAGAGAATACCTGGTGTCTGTACTGTAATTAGGAGGGATTGGGGCCCTCTGTATGTGTGTTCCAGGATGAAAGCTGTGCCTGTAAGCTGGGTGGGAAAAGTATACAATAAAGCTTCATGCTTCTCTGCCTGTCTCCCTTGCTGATGTAGTTGTTTCATAGGCCTCCACACTAAAGTATTAGTGTCAAGTATCAGAGGGGTAGCCATGTTAGTCTGGTTCTGTAAAAGGTGACAGAGTCCTGTGGCACCTTATAGACTAACAGACGTATTGGAGCATAAGCTTTCGTGGGTGAATACCCACTTCATCAGACGCATGACGCATGGCTCTGACGAAGTGAGTATTCACCCACGAAAACTTATGCTCCAATACGTCTGTTAGTCTATAAAGTATTAGTGGCGCTCGCCCTTTGCAGCAGGCTTCTGGTCACTGGAAATGAAATAGAAAGAATGCAGAAATGCCACTCTCCCAGCCAAACCACATTTACCCCAAGCCTGTTGGTGCCTGCTAATGTGATCAGAAACTATTAATGAGCCATTACCTGCACAAGTGCTCCCTTAATTCCTCTTTTGAAACAAGACACTTGAGTGACGTTTAAGAGCGGTTGGCAGGGGTGACTGGGTGCTGTGGCTATGCTAATATCCAGACACAGCTGGACATGAATGAGTGATTACCTTCTTGTGCAAGTTAAGTGGTATTTGTTTAATTAAACCTTCGATACATTGCATTAACGTGCCAGGTTCCTCTGAGGTTTTCCTGTGCAGTTTAAACTCAAAGCTGTGTGATAAAGGCTACGACTAATCCACTCGCCTCCAGGACAAGAGTCGAACCAGCTATGAGCACTCGGTAAGAACCTGAGTACACAGTGAAGTCAGTGGAAGTTGTACGTGCTCACTGGAGAGTAGGCTCTGACCCAGGCCAGCAGTGATGGGAAAGGGAGTTTAGAAGGACAGTCATCCCATAAAGTAGGATTTTGGCAAATAATCCTTTTGGAGAGGATGCGGCTAGGGGTTGTTTTTTTCAAACAGGCTGAACCCCATCTAATCAAATGAACCAGATGTGAGTCCTGTCCTTTAATACACGACTGGAACCTAATACTCCGATACTATGGGAAGGAGGGTGATATAAGAACCTCTAAAGAGTAGTTGGTTTGGCTGCTGTAACAGCCTAATGCTATACTGAAAGCATAGGTGTGAATCACTGAGAACTGACTGCCTTTGAATTCACCTTTTCTGACAACATCTCCAACCCTGTGGGGAGGGGTATTTAATAGTGGATGTGTTGGCGAATGCTGTGTGTTGTCTACCGCTGCAGGGAGCACAAGAAAATGGGGAATGTACAAAGAACCCTGACAACGAGCTGCATAATGGAAAATTCCACTGATGCACCGGCCTTCTCACACAGAGCCCAGGACTGTGTGGTACTGGATGCGTGTAAAGGGCTACAAACAAGGCATGAACCTATTGCAGAGGATGTTGAGACCCATATTGCTCGCACGTAACCCAGGAGAGGTGCAGCGTATATCCACTGCAGACAGTAGGATTATTCTGAGTTTACCCCACTCAATGAGTGCAGAATTTGGGCCATTTGGCTTTTGAAGTGACCCCAGTTTGGAGAAGGGGAAAAGCCAGTGTGTCCTGATAAGTTACAGGAACAGTTTCAGGAGGCTGCATGGCTGTTCCCAGCACCTAAGGTGACCAGATGTCCCAATTTTATAGGGACAGTCCTGATTTTTGGGGCTTTTTCTTATATAGACTCTTATTACCTCCCGCACCCCCATCCTGATTTTTCACACTTGCTGTCTGGTCACCCTGCCAGCACCAGTGTGGGATTTCTTCTCTCTTGCACCAATAACTGATGTGTTACCTTCCCCAGCTGTGTAAACAACGCGCTAACAGGTGTGAAGTGGCCTTGCTAAGGAGGAGCACAGCAGTTACAGATTTCTTCTTCCTTTAAAACAGAAAAGCCTCCTTGGAGGTGTTCTCAGCTGCCCGGACTCTCCAGTTCTGTGCTGAGGAAAGGGTGAAGTGAAAGAGAATGTGTTCTCAGACAGACAAGCCCCTTGGCGACAATTTTTAATGAATCTGTAAACTCGGGGGTGGTACCGTTGGACTGGAGAATAGCTAATGTGGTTCCTATTTTCAAGAAGGGGAAAAAAAGTGACCCGGGTAACTACAGGCCTGTTAGTTTAACTTCTGTAGTATGTAAGATCTTGGAAAAAATTTTGAAGGAGAAAGTAGTTAAGGACCTTGAGGTGAATGGCAATTGGGACAGATTACAACATGGGTTTACGAAAGGCAGGTCGTGCCAAACCAACCTGATCTCCTTCTTTGAGAAAGTAACAGACCTTCTAGATAAAGGAAATGCGGTGGATCTAATATACCTCGATTTTAGTAAAGCGTTTGATACAGTTCCACATGAGGAATTATTGGTTAAATTGGATAAGATGGGGATCGATAGGAAAATCCAGAGGTGGATAAGGAACTGGTTAAAGGGGAGACTGCAGCGGGTAGTACTGAAAGGTGAACTGTCAGATTGGAGGGAGGTCACCAGTGGGGTTCCTCAAGGTTCGGTTCTGGGTCCGATTTTATTTAATCTATTCATTACTGACCTCGGAACCAAATGTAGGAGTGGGCTGATAAAGTTTGCGGATGACACAAAGTTGGGAGGCATTGCCAACTCGGAGAAGGATCGGGATATTCTGCAGGGAGACTTGGATGACCTTGTAAATTGGAGTAATAGTAATAGGATGAGATTTAATAGTGAGAAGTGTAAGGTGATGCATTTGGGGATGACTAATAAGAATTTCAGTTATAAGCTAGGGACGCATAGGTTAGAAGTGACTGAGGAGGAGAAGGACCTCGGAGTCCTGGTTGATCGCAGGATGACTATGAGTCGGCAATGCGACGTGGCTGTGAAAAAAGCTAATGCGATCTTGGGATGCATAAGGCGAGGTATTTCTAGTAGGGACAGGGAGGTGCTGCTTCCGTTATACAAAGCGCTGGTGAGACCTCACTTGGAGTACTGTGTGCAGTTCTGGTCTCCTATGTTTAAAAGGGATGAACTGAAACTGGAACGGGTACAGAGAAGGGCAACTAGGATGATCCGAGGAATGGAAAACCTTTCCTATGAAAGGAGACTCGAGGAGCTTGGTTTGTTTAGCCTAACCAAAAGAAGGCTGAGGGGGGATATGATTGCTCTCTTTAAATATATCAAAGGGATAAATACCAGGGAGGGAGAGGAATTATTTCAGCTCAGTGCTAATGTGGACACGAGAACAAATGGATATAAACTGGCCGTGGGGAAATTTAGGCTTGAAATTAGACGAAGGTTTCTAACCGTCAGAGGGGTGAAATTTTGGAACAGCCTTCCGAGGGAAACGGTGGGGGCGAAAGACCTCTCTGGCTTCAAGATTAGGCTAGATAAGTTTATGGAGGGAATGGTTTGATGGGATTACGTGATTCTAATCAATTAGGCAATAACGGCCCTCGCTGGTAAAATGAGGGTCTGGCTAGAGAATCTTGCCTGTATGCTCGGGGTTCTGCTGATCGCCATATTTGGGGTCGGGAAGGAATTTTCCTCCAGGGTAGATTGGCAGTGGCCCTGGAGGTTTTTCACCTTCCTCTGCAGCATAGGGCAGGGGTCCCAAGCTGGAAGATTCTCTGCGACTTGAAGTCTTTAGATCACGATCTGGAGACTTCAACAGCAGAGTTAAGGGAAAGTGGGGGGGTCAGCTTTTGTGGCCTGCATCATGCGGGGGGTCAGACTAGATGACCATATTGGTCCCTTCTGACCTTAAAGTCTATGAGTCTATGAGCAGTTGATACATCCCTCTTCCTTTAGGATATTCCAGCCGACCCCTGCAGCACGTACCAACGCTACACAAGATGTCGGGGGGAAAAAGAAAAAACTTTAATTGATGCTCGTGTGGAACCGGAGACTGAATGTAATTACTCAGTTTGAATGTTGCCAGGGCCCCAGGCCTAAAACAGCCTGGCTCAGAAGAGCCGCCAAACTCCAGTAGGTTTAACACACGGATGACAGATCCTGTTCACCAGCAGCAGGATGGTCTAACCGCAACTCCCTTCTCGTGCACAATCCATTGCTCAGTGGAACACTTACTGCAGTGAGAGAGAGAGAGAGCAGGAATGCAGAATTGCTCCAGCAGTTGAATTCATTGAAGTTCTCAACCTTAAACTGTGTGAGACAAAGCCCCCAAAGGGATGTAGGTGCCCCAGTCCCATTAATTTTAATGGGACTTGGGGATTCAGATTGTCCAGGCAGCTTTGAAAATGAGTTTTTAGTGCATTAGTATAGGCCTGTTCCTCTCCAGGACAGAGAGGCCAACAGTTACAGTGACGTAAGTGAAACAGTATATGAAAGGAGACCTGCCTGTTTGGTGTGGGTGGTTTTTATTGAGCAGTTGCTTTGTACAGGGTTCTAAGGAATAAGCCCTTTCTGTTTAAGTGGATGCCAGGGGCATTCCAGCCTTTCTACCGCTCCCTCTTGCCCTGTGGATGTTGGGGGGGGGGGGACGATGTCTCATTTCTATGCCAAAGCCATAATTGTTCTAACGTCCAGAAGGTACAGTCCAGCCTTAACGGCAGAATAACTTCCCCCTTCGCAGCAGGCTGAGCGGGGGCTCTGAATTTAAGCGAAACTCATTACGTTAAATCCAAGTTAAGAGTGGAAAGCACCAAACTTTCCTTTTCCCGTCAGCTCTTTATAAAGTCAGTCATGTGATTTCCTCTCTATGCAGCAGCTCTGCCCAGCGCCCTGCTCTCTAATGCTTGCTTATTATTCAGTATTTCTAGAGAGCACCAGAGGTGTGCCTGATGCTTTGCAGAGACATTGGGCCCTGGACTGAGAACCTTACAGTTAACAGCTCCCAAACCTGCAAGCTGCTCAGTACAGTTAAAACCCTTTGCAGGCATGGAGCTCCGTGGCAGGCGATGGATTCTGTACAGAGACAGGGCCACCCAGGAAGAGCTGCTTGTAGACTGGGGCCTTGACATCACTCTTATAACTAATCCAAGCTCTCCATGGTGCCCAGATCATTTCCCCATTGACATTTAAATCCATCGAATAGCCTGCAGAGGAGATGAAGTAGTTTTGATCAACAAAAAAGAAATCAAGTTGTAGCAAAGTGGAAGACCAAGCGCCTAGGCGATCAGGAATAACCCAGTATATTGATGGGTGCCCCACCTGGCATTACTCCAAAGAAAGCGCCTGAATACAGCTTCTTTTCCAAACTGTTACCATAAAGCGAACCTTCTTGCCTGTTACTCTCTTCCTCTGGTATGACCAGACTAGGGCCTGGTCTACACTATGACTTTAATTCGGATTTAGCTGCGTTAATCCGAATTAACCCTTCACCCGTCCACACTACAGAGCCAGTTAATTCGAATTAAAGGGCACTTAAAATCGATTTCTGTACTCCACCTCGACGAGCGGAGTAGTGCCTAAATCGATTTTGTTAATTCGAATTAGGGTTAGTGTGGCCGCACACCACCGAATTACTGTGGTTAAAGTAATGGGGTAGTGTGGCCGCACACCACCGAATTAATGTGGTTAAAAACCGAATTAATGTGCTTAGTGTGGCCGCGCACAATCGAATTTATACAACCTGTTTCCCAAATTCGAATTATCTAAATTCGGATTAATCCTGTAGTGTAGACATACCCTTTGAAAACATGTTGTATGGCCTTGCACTTCAAGCTGGCAAGTATTCAGAATGCACCGGGTTTGCTCCTGGACAGAAAGGCAAATGTCAGCTCAATAGCTATTCGCCTCCCCTTTGCAGCCCCTTCCTCTTCCCGAGGAAAGCGGCTTTCCTTTATCTTGCCCAGTAGATGGGTTGCAGATTTGCCATCTTAGAAACCAGTTGCCTTGTTTGCTCCAATCAAATGATGCTTGAAGTCTCTAACAAAGCAGAGTCCCACTTGTGAGCAATCCTCTGATAACAAACCACTGCATGCGCAACAACAGGGGAGATCAGTAAGGCCATAGATGGCGGTTCACAAATGGTCACTTAGTGACTAGCTGGAAGAAAATGTGAACTATTTTAATTCTTGAAAGCGGTATGTCAAATTCCAGGGGGTATGAGTTTTGGACAGTAAACTTTTGAGAATGGAAAACATTCATGCTTAAGCCTTTGTCTTCAGATAAACCTTTCCAGTCACACACACAAATGCAGTGGATAAATCCAGGGTAAATGCCATATAAACAGAATGATTTCTAAACAGATCAGTGTTTTCCTTGAGGCACCAAATTCTCTTAAACAGCCTTTTGCCTGATAAAGTTAATCTTAGTGACTTAAATGAAAAGCGATTGGTGGATGCTGGCCTGCAGCCTACCAGAGATTACAGAAAACCGAAGGGGCTTGTTTTGCATTACTAGCCACGCCAGCTTTGTTCTTACACTATGTACTTCAGTGAGTGCTCAGTGCTTATGTCAGGGAATGCTAACATGTTCCTTCTGCTGCCCATAAGGAATCAGACACCAACGAATGTTAGTGCTGGCAGACTGTTTGAGAAGGGGCCGGCTGTGTCAGGCTGGCTGAACAGACTCAGCGTGCTGGAGGGTGAGCAATGGTTAGCTCCTAACGTGATGATGGTCCCTGCTCTCTTCCTGCACCACAGCCAGACACCTCAGCCCTACCTGACAGGGTCCATTTAACAAAACGGTGTCTGTGTCAGTCTTTTCCAGCGTTATAAATAACATATGCTCCTCCCACCCAGTCAAAGGCTTTCCCTGCACCCTGGGAGAGAACAGAAGGTGGAGGTCGGTGTGCCGGGGAGAAGGGGGACAGTTGTTAAGTACTCTTGCTATGTTGGTGGAAGAATTCCACCACGATTTCAACAGCTTCCACCCCACCATTAACCTCAGCCTGGACCAATCTACACGGGAGGTCCACTTCCTAGACACCACAGTACAAATAAGTGATGGCCACGTTAACACCACCCTATACCAAAAATCCACCGACCGCTATGCCTACCTTCATGCCTCCGGCTTCCACCCCGGACACACCACACGATCCATCGTCTACAGCCAAGCACTGAGGTACAACCGCATCTGCTCCAACCCCTCAGACAGAGACCAACACCTACAAGATCTTCACCAAGCATTCTCAAAACTACGATACCCGCACAAGGAAATAAGGAAACAAATCAACAGAGCCAGACGTGTACCCAGAAGCCTCCTGCTACAAGACAAGCCCAAGAAAGAAACCAACAGAACTCCACTGGCCATCACCTACAGTCCTCAGCTTAAACCTCTCCAACGCATCATCAGTGATCTACAACCCATCCTGGACAATGATCCCTCTCTTTCATAGACCTTGGGACGCAGGCCAGTCCTCACCCACAGACAACCTGCCAACCTTAAGCATATTCTCACCAGCAACCACACACCGCACCATAACAACTCTAACTCAGGAACCAATCCATGCAACAAACCTCGATGCCAATTCTGCCCACATATCTACACCAACACCACCATCACAGGACTTAACCAGCTCAGCTACAACATCACCGGTTCATTCACCTGCACGTCCACCAATGTTATATATGCCATCATGTGCCAGCAATGCCCCTCTGCTATGTACATTGGCCAAACTGGACAGTCACTACGTAAAAGGATAAATGGACACAAGTCAGATATCAGGAATGGCAATATACAAAAACCTGTAGGAGAACACTTCAACCTCCCTGGCCACACAATAGCAGATGTAAAGGTAGCCATCTTACAGCAAAAAAAACTTCAGGACCAGACTCCAAAGAGAAACTGCTGAGCTTCAGTTCATTTGCAAATTTGACACCATCAGATCAGGATTAAACAAAGACTGTGAATGGCTAGCCAACTACAGAAGCAGTTTCTCCTCCCTTGGTGTTCATACTTCAACTGCTAGCAGAGGACCTCACCCTCCCTGATTGAACTAACCTTGTTATCTCCAGACTGATTCTTGCCAGCATATTTATACCTGCCCCTGGAAATTTCTATTACATGCATCCGACGAAGTGGGCATTCACCCACGAAAGCTTATGCTCCAATACATCTGTTAATCTTAAAGGCGCCGCAGGACTCTCTGTCGCTTTTTACAGATCCAGACTAACAGGGCTACCCCTCTGATACTATTCCTGAAGAAGAATTCTAGTAAGTGATTAAAGGTAGGCGGCTAATGGCGATTCCTGTTTCCTGGGCTGTAATGAAGGAGGCTGGTTGAGCTTTGAAGTTCTGCTCTTACTGGACGGAGACTGAAAGCTTTGATGATTTATCACAGCCTGCACTGGGGCATTACTTCTCTCACTCTCACTCTCACACACACACACAGTGGTTTAGGTGCAGTTCTGTATCTCAGCAGTCACTGTACCTTCCCTTGGCAGAACAAATTCATTATCTGTACTTCATAATGTTTTTTCCTGAATACTTTCCAGGATTAGAATTAGTCACTGCAAGAAGCTGGCTTCAACTGCAGAGGGTTATTTTATATACAGAAGGGCTGATGGGAAACTTCTTTTTCATTGCTTTGAGTGAATTCCCTCCATTGTACGAATTCCTAGAGGATCTGTTGCAGGCTCCTTGCCTTACGACCTTAATTTATATCTGGAACCCTTCTGCCAGGTGGAGTCAGCAACGACAAGGACTGGATTCAATATCTAGGTTCTAGGGGTTCCTTTTAACAATACAGCTCAGAACTGGCATGAGCCCCTACCCCGTAATCTGGGAAAATTACACACCTTCCCTGGGTGCCTCTAAGAGGCAATACTGCCCCTCTGACAAGCACTGAGTCTGAGTATAGAAAAGAAAACTTGTGGTGTGAAAGTCCAACAAACAAATGGTCCTTTAACATGCTACTCCCTTCTCCCTCCACCACACCCCACTCACAGCTGTTCTTGTCTTTGGTCAGTGAAGACCCAGAGGTGCGTCCGCGTGACGGGACATTGGTCCACAGGGAAGGCGTCGAGCAATGCCTTCTTTGCTGCTGCATCGGTCATTGTGTGTTGCTGCCACCGCCGCTCTGTCCTCCACTCCACCGCTGTGCCATCGTTCACTTTGCCACCACGCTGCTGCTTGGTGGTTCACTCTACCGCTGCCTGCTGCGTCATTCTGCTGCATCCTCTGTGATGTCTTGAGGTTCCACTGCTCTCTGTGACTTCAGCAGTTAGTGGGGCAGCCTCGCTGCTAGAGCAGCCTGGTCTGTCTCTTTTACTGCAGGTACTTCCCCACAGCAGGTCTAAGGCTTAGCACTTTGAGCTGGTTATCAGTGATTTCAGCCTTGGGGATCTAGAACAAAACAAAAAGATTCCCCATTGAGTCTAATCAGCTCTGTCATTAAACAGTGAAGAGATGAAAGGTCAAAATGGTATCTAGGAGTCTTTAGGCAGAGACCACACCACCAGCTACAAATACTTGCCACTACCCACTCTCCTCTCCAGTGAGTTTTGAAACTCCTACTGCCTGCTTAGCACGTGCAGTTCAGTTGCGGGTGACTGCCCTCAATCAGGGCATACCACGCACAGTTCTGCTGCCCCCACTCACCCAACAACCACCTTTCATCACCCCTGCACCCAACATCAAAGTGACTTGCAATCCAACACCAGCCAAGAGTGATCATCTGGGCAAAACAGCTCCATCATGCTGCGCACCTAGGCAGAGCTCATTTAGACCCTGCTTACATCCCTATGGCTCATCTAGCAAATACCTATATGCGACGCTATTTGGTACAACATTCAATAATCCCCCTTTGCCTCACCAGTGAGACCATGTGTTGTCAGATGTCACTGGTGTGGGACTCTGCTCTCTCCAATGTTGATAAGTCGGCTGCGTGCTTGTGTTTCCTCTGTGCGCTGCCCCAGCTCTGCAGATAGCTGACACAGCAGACCCCGAGAGAACCCCCAATGACCACAGACTCCGATAAGGTACGAAGGCACCCGGCCAGGTTTATTGCCAAATGAAACAGTCTCTAGCTCCCCGGATCAGATGTCTACATTTCTGCTAGTACGTGACCAGCTCAGTCAGTGGCGGGACTTACCACTGCCCCCTAGGCCAGACAAAGACAACTCCACAGGGGTGTATTCTTATAGTACAGGTACAAACAAGTTACACATCACTTCTGCTATATTGAGGTACAACCCCTCTGTGTGCTAGAGGGGTTGTACCTCTCACCTTGTCCATGTTGGTTTGAACAAAACAACTCTATCCATCATAGCATCATGGAATATCAGAGTTGGAAGGGACCTCAGGAGGTCATTTAGTCCAACCCCCTACTCAAAGCAGGACCAATCCCCAACTAAATCATCCCAGCCAGGGCTTTGTCAAGCCTGTCCTTAAAAACCTCTAAGGAAGGAGATTCAATCACCTCCCTAGGTAACCCATTCCAGTGCTTCACCACCCTCCTAGTGAAAAAGTTTTTCCCAATATCCAACCTAAACCTCCCCCCCTGCAACTTGAGACCGTTACTCTTTGTTCTGTCATCTGGTACCACTGAGAACAGTCTAGATCCATCCTCTTTGGAACCCCCTTTCAGATAGTTGAAATTATATTATCATATTACTGTTTGCCCATCTTTAGGATGGGTCAGCCTGTTCCTTATGTGTGGAATGTGCAAGTAACGGAGTGTTCTTGGTACCATCCTGGCACATGTTTATATCTCTAGTGTCCAGTACCTTTTAGGTATGTGTAGTTTTGCAACATCAGCCCTCTTCTTGCCAGAGTCTGAGAGCAGGGTCTGCCTCTGGTTCACAGTTTAAATTTGCTTTATGTTAAAGTCTTGACCATGACTTTAGTTCAGGCCTTAGGCCTCATATCAGGCCTCTGATACAAGGGTTTATGTTTCAGGGCCTCATCTTACTATAGCATGTGCATTTCATTCTTGAACAAGTCACAGTAACATCACTGCTGGTTTAGCTCACCTGGTGTGTTTCAGTCTTGATGCTCTCCAACATATTGGTCAGACTCAATCATATCCAGTAGCGACGATGACAACGATAAGTTTTAGCAGATACACTATGGTGATGAGAGCCATAGAAATACCTGAATAGAACAGGAGATACCGATTAAGTCAAAACATCATCTATAATAGGTATTTTAAAAATATATCTTGTCAAAGTAAAATTCCCAACTTCTCTAATATCTGTCAGTCCCAAAGCTTGCATCTGATTCTAAACTGAGATGCTCTGCTCCTTTCAATAATAAACTTTTGACCTGCTCTGTCAAACTCTCTAAGTGGCCACTCAAATCTACACCCACTGCAGCCTTCAGAGACGGGACATAGAAAGTTATTCTGTGCCTAGGACATGTTCTCAGGATACTGTAAGCTGTTTCCCCATCGCGGCAGGGGACTCAGAAAAAGCCCAGACTCCAAACAAAAATAGTTGCCCTTTCTTAATAAGAACGGCACACTCCAGCTGAGTGTTACAGGCTGCATTCCTAAGGAGCAGAGCACGAGCCAGAAAATGCACTCAAGCACATCAATTTCCTGGAAAATAGCAGTTGGAATCTGCTGACTGCTAGCAGTCAGGTCAAAATGAAAATCATCCAAGGATTTGCCTCTGAAATGATTTATGGGCCCCTCTTCTGTACACACACTTTCTTTTTGTTTCCTTTCCAAAGGGGCTTGAAGCCCCTTCAAATGTTCAGCCCTTTCAACTCACTGTGTCCAAAACCAATCCACTGAACCCAGTGCCGACCTGGCTAACATCACTTAGGTCTCTGAGTTTGCCGTGTGGGACAGTTTGATTTGAGCCCAGTGTGGGACCCAGACACACTTTAAGTCTTCATAGATTCATAGAGTTTAAAGTCAGAGAGGGGACATTGGATCATCTGGTCTGACCTTCTGTATATCACAGGTTAGAGAATGTCAACCCGTTACCCCTGTATTGAGCCCAATAACTAGTGTTTGGCTAAAACATCTTCCAGAAAGGCACCAGTCTGCCTATGACGTCATTGAGAGATGGAGAACCCACCACTTCCCTTGGGAATTTGCTCCAGTGGTTAATCACCCATCGTGGTAACAATTAATTTGCAAATTGGACACCATTAAATTAGGTTTGAATAAAGACTAGGAGTGGATGGGCCATTACACAAAGTGAAACTATTTCCCCATGCTTCTCTCCCCCCTCCCCCCCCCCCCCCCCCCCCCCCCCGCCCACAGTTCCTTATATCTCTTTGTCAAGTGCTGGAAATGGGCCATTTTCATTACCACTACTAACAGTTATTTTTCTCTCCTGCTGACAACAGCTCACCTTAACTGATCACTCTCCTTACAATGTGTATGGTAACACCCATTGTTTCATGTTCTCTGTGTATATATATATCTTCCTTCTGTATTTTCCACTACATGCATCTGATGAAGTGAGCTGTAGCCCACGAAAGCTTATGCTACAATAAATTTGTTAGTCTCTAAGGTGCCACAAGTACTCCTGTTCAATTTGTGCCTTGTTTCTCATTTGAATTTGTCAGGTTTCAGCTTCCAGCACTGGGCCTGCCTTTCTCCACAAGATTGAACAGGCTTTAGCACCTTGTGTTTTCTCCCTGTGAAGGTATTTATGCACTGGGATCAAGTTAGCTCTTCTTCTTTAAGTCTCTCACTGGGACGGATCCCTGCAGAACCCCCACTAGAAACACCCACCGTTCAATAATGATTCCCTGTTGACAACTACTTTTTGAGATCTGTCAGCCAGTTCTTAAGCCATCTAACGTGTGCTTTACTGATAGTGTGTAATGCAAATTTTTTTAATCAGAATGTTGTTCGGTACTAAGTCAAACACCCGACAAAAGTCTATGTCTATTCTGTAGTTACCTTTAAAACCAAACTTGTAATCACGTCAAAAAATGAAATCAGGTTTGTTTGACAAGAAAATCACATTGACTGGCATCAATTGTATTCCCATCCTTTAATTCTTGATCAGTTGAACTCTCCATCCGCTTTTCCATTATTTCAGCCGGGATTGATGGCCGGCTAACTGACCGATAGTTACCCTGGTCATCCCACGTGCTCTTTTTGAATATTGGTGCAACATTAGTGCTCTCCCAGTGTTCTGGACTTTCCCTGGTCATCCAAGATTTATTCCAAATTAACACCAATGGTGAGAGGTCTCCTTAATAAGTCTGTTTGGTGCTTCTGTCTCTGAGCATCTGTATTAACAGGCCATACACCTGTGAGTGTGCTTGTATCGATCTGAGGGACTCTGCATGCTCCGATTGTCTTGCTGTCTAGGCGTATGTCCGAGTGTGACTCTGGATACCAAGGAGCATATGTTTTACAGCCGATGTGACACCTAGAGAACCAGGAACTTCTTAAGGGAAAGTTAAACAAATCTGTGCTGTGAAAAACAGCCAAGGTCAGTGCCTGTGATGTGGGAAGCAGTCCTAGGAGAGCGGGGGAGGCTCTCTCGGTCTGGCTTGGCTTTTACCTGTATTCTGTGTTTATATTATAGCTGTTACTCAGTGGGGGAGCCGCTAGGAAAAAAAAAGGGGGAATTTACAGCCTGTGGGCAGCTCTGCAGGAGACAGTCTCTGCATCATTCCATGTGGGAAACCACATAAATGTTCCATCCGCCCGGGTATTTCAGGCCCTGAGAGTCAGGGACACATTTCACCTGGTCAAAAGTATACCACTCATTGCAGCAATAAGGGTTCAAGGCATGCACAGAACCGAGACCAACAGGAGGCCAATGAACAAATGGGGACGTTCTCCTGATCCTGGTGTATAAGTGCTGGTAAAGGCCGTGTAGCACTGGCCAGGAGAACAGAGCGAGGGGGTCTCATGCCCAAACATTACTAGTGAGAGCTCAAAGGAAAAGAGGGAGGGTGTGACTGAACGGGGGAAAGGCACAGCAATGATACCAGTGCACAGGCAAGAGGGTAGGAAACAGACATGACTTACTACAGCGCAAGGATGATGGAGGCACCCCCGTCCCTAAGGGGTGAAGAGCAGAGATCTCCGATTGCCGTGTGAGGGTAATGGGAGTGGATGTCACCAAGGGAAAGGGGGGGATGGTGGGAGCATGCCATGGGTTTAAGGCGCAGACAGCTGCAGCACAAGGCTGGGAGCGAGGGACAGCCTCATCCTTTCTCGGCTGCAGAGCGCTTCGAAGAGCTAGCTCTGGGGCTCCAGTTATACTGGTGCTGAGAGGGGGAGAGATCCATGTTCAGGGCGCTGCAGGAGGTCTCTTTTTGATGAGGGAGGACAGGAGTGAGACGAGGGGCTGAATCGCTCCTCACCGAGAGTCTAGGGCCCAGGCTTGCACCCGAGCTGGGATGAAGAAGAAAATCACACACTGCTGGTCAGCAAAGCAGTGACAGACCACAGTATGTAGCCTGCATGTGGCATGAACAGCTGGAGGGACAGGTAAACCCCTCCAGTGAGGGCTCAGAAGGTCACCTAAGGATTTTGGAACCCAATGCAGACCTGACTAACATCACTTAGGTCTCTGAGTTTGCCAGGTGGACGAAGTCCTTTCCCCAAAGTGCTCAGAAAAGGCTCTGGAGGAAGCCCTTGGACTCTTCGTCCAGACACTATTTGCGCGCTGGGCCCTCGGAGCGCTGTGCCCAGCACTGTTAATATGGGGTCCGCCGATCGAGGAAGGTGAAGGGCCTCTTTGGATATAGACTGGCTAACCTAGTGAGGAGGGCATCAAACTAGGTTCGATGGAGGCAGGGGACAAAAGCCCACAAGTAAGTCAAAGACATGGAGACCTGGGAGAAGAATCAGACTCTGGGGGGAGCATGGGCTGTTCTAACAGGGATAAGGGAGAGACGAGAGAGAACACAGAGGGGAAATCAAATCAGTATCTCTGATGTCTGTGTACTAATGCAAGAAGTATAGGGGAATAAACTGGAAGAACTTGAAATGCTAGTTAATAAACACAACTATGCCATAGTTGGCCTCACAGAGACGTGGTGGGATAATAGACAGGATTGGAATATTGACATAGAAGGGTACAGCTTGCTCAGGAAAGACAGGCAAGGGAAAAAGGGAGGAGGTGTTGCCTTATATATTAAAAATGCCTACAAGTTGGACTGAGGTTGAGATGGAAATAGGAGACAGACTTGTTGAAAGTCTCTGGGTAAGGATCAACCAAAGCACACGACTTGGTGGCGATGGGGCACGTCCACTACCCAGACCTCTGTTGGGAAACACCGCAGGGCATATGTCAAGGCTGGATCCCCACTTTGAACTTTAGGGTTCAAATGTAGGGGCCTGCATGAAAACTTCTAAGCTTATCTACCAGCTTAGCTTTGGTCTGCTGCCACCATCACAAGAATTCCCTCCCTGGGAAGCCTTGAGAAACCTTTCACCAATTCCCTGGTGAACACAGATCCAAACCCCCTTGGATCTTAAAACAAGGAGAAATTAACCATCCCCCCTCCTTCCTCCCACCCTCCTTTCACCAACTCCTGGTGAATGCAGATCCAAACCCCCTTGGATCCTAAAACAAGGAGAAATCAATCTGGTTCTTAAAAAGAAGGCTTTTAATTAAAGAAAAAGGTAAAAATCATCTCTGTAAAATCAGTATGGAGAATAACTTTACAGGGTAATCAAACTTAAAGAGCTCAGAGGACCCCCCTCTGTCTTAGGTTCAAAGTACAGCAAAGATACACACTCTGGTAAAAAGGTACATTTACAAGTTGAGAAAACAAAGTAATCTAAGACGCCTTGCTTGTCTTTTTACTTACTAGTTTGAAATAGGAGAGACTTGTTTAGAAAGATGGGGAGAACCTGGATTGATGTCTGGTCCCTCTCAGTCCCAAGAGCGAACCACCCCTTAAAACAAAGAGCACACACAAATGCCTTTCCCCCCCCCCAAGATTTGAAAGTATCTTGCCCCCTTATTGGTCCTTCGGGTCAGGTGTCAGCCAGGTTACCCAAGCCTCTTAACCCTTTACAGGTAAAAGGATTTGGAGTCTCTGTACACAGAGAGCTGTTACCCTTCCCTTTATAGTTATGACAGCATAGATTGTCCAACAAGTTCTTGGAATGCACTGAAGACAATTTTTTTTATTTCAGAAGGAGCAGAAAGTTACAAGGGGAGAGGCTGTTCTAGGTTTGATTTTGACAGATAGGGAGGAACTGATTGAGAATTTGAAGATGGAAGGCAGCTTGGGTGAAGGTGACCATGAAATGGTAGCGTTCATGATTCTAAGGAACGATAGGAGGGAAAACAGCACAATAAAGATAATGGATTTCAAGAGGGAAGACTTCAGCAAACACAGGGAGTTGGTAGGTAAGATCCCATGGGAAGCAAGTCTAAGGGGGAAAACAGTTTGAGAGTTGGCAATTTTTCAAGGAGACATTATTAAGGGCATAAGAGCAAATTATCTCACTGCGTAGGAAAGATACGGAGTATGGCAAGAGACCACTCTGGCTTAACCAGATCTTCAATGATCTGAAACTCAACAAAGAGTCCTACAAAAAGTGGAAACTAGGTCAAATTACAAAGGATGAATATAAACAAACAGCACACGTATGTAGGGACAAAATTAGAAAGGCCAAGACACAAAATGAGATTAAACTAGATAGCGACAAAGGGTAACAAGAAAACATTCTATAAATACATTAGAAGCAAGAGGAAGACCAAGGCAGGGTCGGCCCATTACTCAATGAAGGGGGAAAAACAACAACACAAAATGTGGAAATGGCAGAAGTGCTAAACAACTTTTTTGTTTCAGTTTTCACCAAAAAGTTTAGTAGCAATTGGACATCTAACACAGTGAACACCAGGGGAAATGAGGTAGGATCTGAGCTAAAATAGGGAGAGAACAAGTTAAAAATTACTTAGATAAGTTAGATGTCTTCAGGTCACCAGGATCTAATGAAACGCATCCTAGAATACTCAAGGAGCTGACTGAGGAGATATCTGAACCATTAGTGATAATTTTGAAAAGTCATGGAAGATGGGAGGGATTCCAGAGGACTGGCACTATATTTGCCCTTTTCCAATCTATAAAAAGGGAAATAAGGACAACCCGGGGAATTACAGACCAGTCAGTTTAACTTCACTTCCTGGAAAGATAAGGGAGCAAATAAGTAAGCAATCAATTTGCAAACACCAGAAGAAAATAAAGTAATAAGTAACAGTCAGCATGGGTTTGTCAAGAACAAATCATGTCAAACCAACCTAATAGCTTTTTTGACAGGATAACAAGCCTTGTGGATTGGAGGAAGCGGTAGACATGGTATATCTTGACTTTAGTAACTCTGTTGATAGTTTCGCATGACCTTCCCATAAACAAACTAGGGAAATTCTACCTAGATGGAGCTACTATAAGGTGGGTGCAAAACTGTTTAGAAAATCATTCCCAGAGAGTAGTTATCAGTGGTTCACTGTCAAGCTGGAAGGGCATAATCAAGTGGGTCCCGCAAGAGCAGTCCTGGGTCTGATTCTGTTCAATATCTTCATCGATGATTTAGATAATGGCATAGAGAGGTCACTTATAAAGTTTGCAGATGATACCAAGCTGGGAGGGGTTGCAAGTGCTTTGGAGGAAAAGATTAAAATTCAAAATGATCTGGACAAATGGTCTGAAGTTAATAGGATGAAATTAAATAAGGACAAATGCAAAGTACTCTACTTAGGAAGGAACAATTAATTGCAGACATACAAAATACATGATAACAGTTTTCAAGTACATAAAAGGTTGTTACAAGGAGGAAGGAGGAAAATTATTGTTCTTAACCTCTGAGGATAGGACAAGAAGCAATGGGCTTAAATTGCAGCAAGGGAGGTTTAGGTTGGACATTAGGAAAAACTTCCTGTCAGGGTGGCTAAGCACTGGAATAAATTGCCTAGGGAGGCTGTAGAATCTCCATCATTGGAGATATTTAAGGGCAGGTTGGACAAACACCTGTCAGGGATGGTCTAGATAATACTTAGTCATCCCATGAGTGCAGGGGACTGGACTAGATGACCTCTTGAGGTCCTTTCCAGTTCTATGAGTCTATGAAAATGGGAAATGACTGCCTAGGAAGGAGTACTACTGAACGGGATCTGGGGGCTATAGTGGATCACAAGTTAAATATGAGTCAACAGTGTAACACTATTGCAAAATAAGCAAACGTCATTCTGAGATGTATTAGCAGGAGTGTTGTAAGCAAGACATGAGAAGTAATTTTTCTGCTCTACTTTGCACTGATTAGGCCTCAACTGGAGTATTGTGTCCAGTTCTGGGAGCCACATTTCAGGAAAGATGTGTACAAATTGGAGGAAGTCCAGAGGAGAGCAACAAAAATGATTAACGCTCTGACAATATGACCTATGAGGGAAGATTGAAAGAACTGGGTTTGTTTAGTCTGGAAAAGAGAAGACTGAGGTTGGACATGATAGTGGTTTTCAAGTACATAGATGGTTGTTACAAGGAGGAGGGAGAAAAATTGTTCTCATTAACATTTGAGGATAGGACAAGAAGCAAAGGACTTAAACTGCAGTAAAGGCAGTTTAAGTTGGACATTAGGAAAAACTTCTGTCAGGGTGGTTAAGCACTGGAATAAATTACCTTGGGAGGTTGTGGAATCTCCATCACTGGAGATTTTAAAGAGCAGGTTAGACAAACACCTGTCAGGGATGATCTAGATAATGCTTAGTCCTGCCATGAGTGCAGGGGACTGGACTAGATGACCTCTCGAGGTCCCTTCCACTCCTATGATTCTATTAAGTCTATGGCTGTATGTACAGTATGTGCACAACAAGGACAGCAATGCCAGCTGAACCACGAGACCCAGGCGAGAGCGTCAACCCTGGGAAGAGAGGCAGTCCATGGGACTTTTCCATATGCTTATTTAGCATGGGATGAAAGCAGGTTATCAAGCTGCATATCAATATGGAATAGGGGCAGCTTGGCCTGGCGACAGCAGTACCAGGGGGTGGCTTTGTCCCGGGATCCCAGAGAGTGAGGCACACAGAGAGGGGGGACATCTGACATGTACAGAACTCTCAGGACGCTGCTGACTCTAGTTTAAAAAATGATTAACAATGAATGGTGTGAGGGAGAGGAAGAGAAGCCCCTGAGCTTGCCAGGGCTGCAGCTTGCTGCGAGAGAAGGCTGCCTTGGGGATCCAGACACTCATCTCGCTTTCAAAGATTTAAAGGGAAAGAACTTCAGAGGTGATGCAGCAAGACATACTGGAGCGACCTGGAATGTCTGAAATCCAGGGCTGTTGGCCCTGAAGAGCATTGCAGTGTCACTTGGAGTCGCTGAGAGGCACAAGGAACCTAGCGAGGAGACATCCTGGTGGAAGGTGACCATGGGAATGTGGTCAAGTCACATCAGGCTATCACAGCTGGGTTATTGCGTGCCTCTCAGGGACTCCAATTGACTCAATAGCTCATCCCACTGCTCCCTGTTGCTTGGAGCATGTGCCTACACCCATTTCCATAAGACTATCAGAATTACTAGGTTGGATCAGAACAATGGTCTACCTTGTCCTGTTTCAGAAGAAGGTGCACAAAAGAAAGCAGCAGGCAGAGAACCTGTGCCTGGGGGGGCATTTCGTCCTACTCTCCATTAGCCTGAGGTTGGTTTATATCCCGAAGTGTGGGGGGAGGAGGGGGAAGGGTTATAGCTTTCCAATGCTCGTGGGTTTTTTTTAACCCTTACAATTCTAACTCTAGATGTTCTCAATAGCCCTTCCACCACATCCACACAACCTTAACTCTCACCTCCTACTTCTTCACATACAAATGACATATTAAACACTGCCCCTAGGGAACGTACATTACTCTAGTTGAGTGCCTGGGATGGGCATCATGGCTGGTTGGAAGTGAAAGGGGAGTTTTATTGGAAAACGGAGTCTGAAGGCGTACTTGGGCACTCTGACATTTAAGTGATTAAGGCCTGTGAGCTGAAGTTGTTGGTTAAGTTAGCTGGTGATTTCCAGGATTTGTAGAGATTGCGTTCATTGAAAATAGATTAAAATAACAAAATATGAGCTAATTATGTTATTTGTATGAGACAAAGGTCAAGACGGTCTGGAATGAAATGCTGGAGGATTCACAGTCCGCTTAGACACACCTCATTTTCTTCCAACTCATTGCATACTTGGCAATTGCCCAAAAGGCTGAGTCACTCCAGAAATATTTCTCCAATTGTGGCTAGGCTGACCTTTCATTACATTCATTGTTTGCTTTGACATACATAGTCTCTGCACTAAGGGGAGCAGTGAACAGCGGCACGTCTGACTGACTGGGCTGGCTGTTGGCCCAGAGCGGGAACTTCATAGTGAGGCAAGGACTGGAGGTCAAGAGAATCCAGTCTTCCTGGAATGCAACAGTTACTGATGAATTTAAAAAGCAAATGTTCAAAATGACATCGGGTGACCAGACGTCCCGATAAAATCGGGACTGTCCCGATATTGAGACGTTTGTCCCGCGTCCCGACCGAAGCACGGTCGGGACGCCGTTTGTCCCGATATTTAGTTTCGGGCGTTTTCCCCCCCCCTTTTTCTTTCTGCGGCAGTGACGGGCAGGGGGAGCGCCTTTTGAATTGTTACACTCACCTGGGTTTTCGGAGGCGGGTCCTTCAGTTGCTCATGGTCTTCGGCGGCGGGTACTTCTTTTTATTACCCGCCGCCGAACACCGTCAGTGACTGAAGGACCCACCGCCGAACTGCTGCCGAAAACCCGGACGGGTGAGTGTAACAACTGAAAAGGCGCTCCCCCTGCGTCGGTCCCAATATTTTCACGTTCTCATCTGGTCACCCTAAAATGACACATAGGCTCCATGTTGCTAAAAACATCTCTGCTCTGCTGTTTCTAGACAAGGGAGTTCAGAACAGTAGTGTGGGATTAGTACTTAACTATTCACTGCATGGACTAGGGATCACCAAAGATATAGGTGCCTCGGGAGCAGGCAAATAGGAGCTGTGGCACTACAGAACTTGAACTGGGAAGGACAGCAGACATGGATGCCCACAGGAGGCAGGGAAAGGCAGCGGGCAGGGGAAATCCTGTCACTGGTCCTTGACATTATTCCTTTAAAAAAAGAAAAACAGTTCAGGTGACAAGTGCTCGATTGACAGCCCCAGGCCCCACTATCCACAGAACAGGGACAGTTTGAGCTTGTCCGACAGCCCCCGAACAGGTCTCAACCCTTCCGGAAAGGAGCACTTTGAAGGGTGAAGGAGGACTTGAGTCTCCATTCAGTTCTTCACCTCTCTGTTGAGACTGTCAACCACGGTGGTGGGTTTGTGAACACCTCTCCATTAAGAGCTGAACTGACACCCCTTAACTTATCTCCCAGAGAGGCCACCAGACAGCTGGGAGAGGGGAACAATCTTCTCTTCCTGCCAGCTCAAGCCAGTGGCCTACCGGTGGAAAGCTCCCTTTTATGGAGGATAGGTCCATCAGTCTCTATTAGCCAAGATGGGCAGGGATGGAGCCCGATGTTTGCGTGTCCCTAGCCTCTGATTGCCAGAAGCTGGGAGCGGACAATAGGAGATAAATCACCCAGTGATTGTCTGTTCTGTTCATTCTCTCTGAAGCACCTGGCATTCACCCCTGCTGAAAGACAGGATGCTGGGCTAGATGGACCATGTACGGCCGTTCTTATGTTCTCCCTTTATCAGTCCCTTAAGCTATTCAGTGCCTTGGCACTATCCTTCTTGTCTCTAGTCCCCTCTTGCAACACAGCTGTCATTTTCAAAAGTTTCAGAGTAGCAGCCGTGTTAGTCTGTATCCGCAAAAAGAACAGGAGTACTTGTGGCACCTTAGAGACTAACACATTTATTTGAGCATAAGCTTTCGTGCATCCGATGAAGCGGGCTGTAGCCCATGAAAGCTTATGCTCAAATAAATTCGTTAGTCTCTAAGGTGCCACAAGTACTCCTGTTCTATTTTCAAAAGTGCTTCACCTGCTACCAACTGGAAAAAAAAACATGACACAAATGTTTGGACTCTGATGAGCACTATTTCAGGGCACTGTAACTACGGAAACCCTTGTCTAATTCTCTTCAGATCTTGCCAAACTCTACCTTGGCTGCAGATCCCACCTGCCAGTTCCGAAGCATACACTCCTTTCTTTGTGGATTTTAGGATTGGAAGCAAAATCAGGCTCATCATGTGAACTCAGCTGCAGCCTTAACTATGGGATGGCCACTGCTGCTCTGGAATATAGGGATCCTGAATTGTCAGTTGCAAACTCCTCCTAGCCAGAGATGGAGCTTCTGCCGTAGGGCACTAGAAAGGGAATCTTCCTTTGATGTGGAATCACGTCTCAGACAATGGGACAGGTGACCACGATGTCATGATCATCTGTGTTTTCTGAACAGATACCTTCCTTCACTAGTTAAATACAAATAAGGTGGACACATGCAGGTTGAAATTAGCAGCAACCACCTGTTTAAAGTCACTATTAATACCGATCGCACGTGAAGGTTTCCTGACACCATTGTTCAAGAGAACATCTGTCCATTCACTGATTGGAACACCAAGAATCTCGCTGGAGGCGAGGGTTTCCTTGGATGTACCATGCAGTTGCGCCAGCTATGGCAGGATAAAATTTCAAGGGGGCTATGGCTTATGCTTCAGGCCATAAGTTGATCAACAGTTGAGGCAAGTGGAAACTACTTTCTATGATCTACAACAGTGGTCCCCAACGCGGTGCCCGTGGGCACCATGGCGCTCGCTGGGGCATCTATGTGCGCCCACATACTGGCCGGCGGACGAGCATCCGCTGAAATGCCACTGACAAGCAGCATCATCCAGAGGCGTTGCCGCCGAAATGCCGATTTTTGGCAGCATTTCGGCGGTGACGCCTCTGGATGACGCTGCTTGTCGGAGGCATTTTGGCAGCGATGCCTATTGACGTTGCCGCTTCTCGGCGGCATTTCGGCGGATGCTTGTCTGCCAGCCATGGTCCCCGGCGGCTTGTCGTCTGGCACCCACCAGACAAAAAAGGTTGGGGACCACTGATCTACAACAAACCCCCCAGATCCAAACACCCTGGATTATTGTGGTAAATCTGGATGTGAACTGTTCAGCCCAGGCCTGTCTGTCTGATCCACTGTGGCATTGTCATGGGTGGGGAGTTTGCATCACCCTTTGCAGCGGTGGCATTGATCACTGTTGGAGACTAACTGGACTCTCCTGTCCAATAGAGCAGTTCATCTTCCCAAGCCCCATGATTCAGTTTTGATGGGGTGGAGTTTTTTTAAACCAGTGACATGTTTTCACTCTAATGTTCTGGCAGGCCAGGGAAATGTCATTTGGAGAACTGGTTTTTTAGGATGAGATTCTCAATCATCCCACTGACTTCAGTGGGAACAGAGTAAGGCCAGCACTGGGTGCTTATGAAAATCTTGCCCTTAAAGCAGCAATTGTATAAGAAACAAGACACAGCCAGGACACGTGTGCGTGATGTTGTTGTATGCACTCTTCAACCAGTAGAGGGCGCCACATGCCTCCATAAAGAAGTCCTCACTACTGCTGGACTGATGGTGCTAAATTCTAGGTAAGGTGTGAAACTGTAGCCCTAGACCCATGCTGGGCATGGGGCGCTCCAACAGCAGCTTGCCAGAGGCATCTCACTGGGGAATCCTCTGTTAATCTGTATGTCAGGAAGTTAAGTGATGCTCTGGGTCACAGAGAGCGTTGTTTTATCCTCTGCATTGCACAACACCAGGTAAATAGAAGGCAGCTCTTGGACACCGTGCCCAGAGACTATGGAGAGGTGCGTGTTAGAAATGCCTAGAGAGCACCAAAAACTCAACACAGCCATCTCCTCCATGAAGGTCAAGAACCACGAGGACCCAAACTGCCAGCTCCTGCAGCCAAAGAGAGCAGGAAGTTAAGGCCAAGGGATTGGAAGCTCATTTCCTTAGTCCAGTTTCCCCCTGCATCGCCCTGTGAGGATGAGGTGCCTTCAGCTCCCTGCACAGAGACATTTTTTGACCGGTTTTGGGAGCAAAGTCTTCTTGGGCTGGAAGGAAGGTAGTTGGAAACAAAGAGCGTGTCTAGTGATCCAAGCAGGGGTCTGGGAGTCAGGGCTGCCACAGACTCAGTTGGTAACTGCAGGCCTATCATGTCACCTCTCTGCACCGTACAAAACCATGGGGAGGTGTGGTGTCACACATTACCAGGTGGGGAGTGCTGTGAGATCCTTCATAGAAAGCCCAGTTGGAAGGTAGAGGATTATGAGACAGAGGTTTGCGAGGCTGAGGGTGCATCGGGGAGTGGGGGGAGAATGGCTCCCACCAGACCCCATGCTGTGGTATCACTTCTCTCGGGAACATCCAGTTACGTTCAGTTCAGTGAAGACACTGCCAGCAGAGAGCATGAATCTTTCAGCTGAATCCACATGATCTGACTGAATTTGCTGATGTGGGCTGCACCTGGTATGTCTGGCAATCTCCTGATTAAAATGGAATAATTCTCCTTTGAATGCGCTGGCACGGAAGCGTACAGCAGAGCTCCAAGGGCAAGGAGCCCGCCGATAACCTCTCCTGGGGAAACCACCGGCTCGTTCTAGGAGGACTCTGCAACGTGAACTCTGTTTGCTGACACTGCTTTGCAGACTGCTCCTGGGGCACAGCACCAGGAAGAGATGAAAGACGGAAAGGGAGGCAGTGGAGACCTCATGGCCGGTCTGTTGAGTAACTGACTCCCAGAGGCTCTGGTGGAACAGCCCTCACAGGCCTCCTGCCCCACCTGCTACCTGCCCTGCATGTGCAAACAGCTTCCTAAGTGAGGAACACCCACAGCAGAGCACGTTCTGCCTCTACAAGAGGCCCGCACGGAAAGACAATTGACGTCATTGGCTTCCTGGTGGCCGGGCCAAGCCCTTGCAGATGGTGGGGGATAATTTTTGCCTTCTCCTAGAAATCAGCGTCCCGTGAGCATTGCAGAGGGAATGACAGTCCCTTGGGAGACATCTGCTGAGATGTGCTCATTGCGCAGGGAATCAAAAGCTGGGTATGACCCAATGGTAGTGGGTGCCAGTCTGAGTCATGCCAAGCCCTATGCAGAGCAAAGGAGCAACTACCAGGCATTTCTTGCAGCGCCCAGCCTGGTTTCTGATACACCAGGAATCCCTTAAGAGTCAATGCCCACTGAGGCCAACAGGGTGCTTTCCACTGATTTCCATAGGATGGATCAGGCCTTTAAGATATGACATTCAGTCAGAAAACAGAGTTCACAAAAGCCTTGTCACAGTGTAGTCTGGGTGATGGTAACTCCCAGGAACAATTCTAGTCAGGTGGCTCCTGTCGTCCCCCCAGGAACTTGAACTGCCGTCTCACACATCCCAAGGGAGGGCCTGAACCACCACACTAGAGAGTCATTCTCACGCTTGTTCCCTGGCCCAACGACTATGCATTGTCATTCTGAATGTCTACGAATTTGCCACTGTGAACTACCACCACCACTCCTCCTCCTCCAGCCATTTTGTGACCGGCACCCAAACAAAAGATTTGGGTCAACTGAAAGTGCATTTTTGGTGAATAGACTATTCATCCAGAAAATTTCACCAAGCTCTATTCATAAGAGCTTTATTGACTCTACTAACTTATGAACAAAACTACATCTCCTTATGTGCCAGTAAAGGTGCTTTTTCTAAGACCTAGCTACACATGTAGCACATATATATATGGCTGTAGCTTTTACACAGCACTCTTGTAACAGTGACCAGCAGTTGAGTTCCACCCCAGGTGGCACTGGTGGGCGCACTAGCATAGACAGACAGAATTTGAACCACCGTATTGTCCAGTCATGCTCTTTCCTCCTGCAGGGGAAAATCGTCTACTGTAGGCAAGGCCTAAGACTGTGTTTCTCAACCTTTTTGCTGCCTTCCTAAACTGTGTCAGGGAGATCCCAGGGACTGGCGCCGGTCCACGGACCGGTCGTTGAGAAACACTGAATTAAGAGACGCAAAATGGCCAAGCAGGCAACTGCCCGTGCATTTCATGGAAGGCCTGATCAGGCTGCTTCAGCACAGAGAGTGTTTGGGGAAAGCTGCCAGATTAAGCCCGGGCTGAAAGTTAAGCATGTGCTTACATGCTGTGCTGAATCGGGATCCCGGGGAGTTCACCTCAGTTCAGGTTTGTCTGGACTAGAAACTCCCTCGCTGAAGACCAGGAACCTTGGTGCTGGCTCCTCTTTAGACTTTATAGAGCTGCTGTTCTGACTTGCACTCTCTCAGGCTGCTCCGTACAGGCGCGTAAATCTCGTGCACAACGTTGTAGAAAAGAACAAGGAATTCTCCCATTCTGAGCTGGAAACTGCCAATGCAAATACGGAGTCTGCTCATCTTACTCGCTAAACTATAAAATGCAAATTAATCCGTGATAATCCTGGATCTAAACACCACTGCTCTTTGAAATTCCGAGCTGCATCCAAATTTTGTGGCAGGGAGCCACTGCAAATTCAAATGCATTTTGGTGCTTCGGGGGCAGAGCAGGTGCTCAGGCTGTGAGGTGGGGCCTTGCGGCTTTCAAGCTGACATCATGTAACGTCACGCCAAGGCGGCTGTGCGGTGGGTGCAGGTACGTGGGTGCCTGTGTCTACATGCCACTGCAGTTGGATCACGTAAGGGCGGTTGACAGTGCATTTGTTTGTGTGAGGATATTACCAGATATGCTACAGCAGGAAGTCCTGCCCAAACGCCAAGGACACCATCAAGGCACTGGTAGAACGGATGTGAGGAGGGAGGCTCTGGCTGCCATGTTAGAGTACGGCTTGCCAAAGGCTGGTCTTTCTGGGAAATGGGAGATCACCCTCAGAAAATGGTGCACAGAGAGAGACCAGGCAGCTGGGGAATATAGACAACGTCTGTGTCTCTCCGATGACAGAAGCTATCTGTCCCCATTGGCCACCCCACACTCTGGGATATGGGGAACTAAAAGGGGGGGTTGGGGTCAGGCCCAGCTAATATTTTTATATTGTATTTGCACATCCGATGCAAGGTCTCTGGGAAGGTCATTGACAGTAGCGCTCGAACCCAGGACCTCTGGATCTAAAAGCGTAATTCTCTGCTTCCTGAGCTAAAAGACCCAGGTCTATAAGCTCATAGGCTGTAGCAGGCTCATCTCTCTCCATTTGGCCAAGCTGCTAGAAGGGGGCTGACTGAGTGGGAAATGACCCCTATACACACGTCACAAGTTGTGCAAAGACGCTCTCTCCATGGCAAATCCAACCCCAAGGACAGACCAATTGAAAGAAAACAGTTCATTCAAAACATGAAAGTCCATGGAAAGTTCTAAAACCCCAGCTAGATCAAAAGAAAATTATCTGCTTCCCTACGTCTCAGAGTCCCAGGTGCTTCCTACACTCCCCTGCCCTCCCTGCACTGCTGTATAGGTCTGCATAGTCTGTTGATGTCAGCGGCATCAAAGAATTATGGAGGAGAAATACCCAAACTGAAAGCAGAAACAAGATTCAAAAGCAACTCTACACTGGCCAAAGAATGGAGCAAAAGCACCTAGGATTCCTGTCCCAGGGGGAGGGAGGTTACTGAGTCAACCAGAGACTGTTCCTCAAAGCAGCCTGCAAAATATACATCTGGGCCAGCAATTTCCATTGCTCGCACTGGGGCTGGGCCCTTCTCAGATCTGGCCCTTTCATGCTCCCCCTCCCCCATCCCAAACCGTGACATTATTACAGGACGTTCCATGCTGTGGGAGCTCTGCAAATTCTCAGAAAGCTGCGGAGAATTTAATCAATATCACATGAGTGCAGATGGGACTGGAGAGTGAGCTGGGTCTCAGAGGGTCAGAACTGCTGTGTCACTGAATGACAAATCTTTGGTATCATGGAATATTCATGGTGATGTTTGAAATTCACATGGGCAAAACCAGAAGTTGGTGTTTAGTGCTGTTCATGCTTTGGTTTCAGTGTCATGCCAAAGGAGAACATGTGGTCAGATTTTTTTTCTTCCAGGTTTCCCCTCTGAGTAATCCTTTCGCTGCTTCTTGGAAGACCAAGTGAATTCAAACAAACCCCAGCATCAGCATTATATAAACACTGAGACCAGCATCATCAGCATGTTCCTTTTACACCTCTGGCGTTTAGGGCAGTGACGAAGCTCCTCCACTCCTGTCTGTTTCTGGCAAGTCTTTCAATGGTTCCCCAGCTGCACCCCAGGTTTTTCAGCTTGGCTTCCACAGCCCTTCGCCAGGTTATTTTCGGGCGGCCTCGTTTTCGCTTGCCTTCAGGTGTCCATCTTCTTGCTGCTCTGGTGATGGAATCAGTTTCCATCTGAAGCACATGACCGATCCATCTCCAACGCCTCCTGGCAATGATGGTGCTCAGATCCTCTTGGCCGCACTGTGTCAATAGATCTTGGTTTGAGATTGTTCTGGGCCAAAAGATATGGAGGATTTTTCTGAGGCAGGTTGTATGGAATGAAGACAGTTTGGACAGGTCATACTTTCTCATTCCCCAGCATTCTGCACTATAAAGTAGTGTTGAAAGTACGCAGCTCTGATAAATCTTAAGTTTGGTTTTGATGTTGTATTTTGATGATTTCCAGACTGTATTTAAGCTCCTGAAGGCGTTCCTGGCTTTACTGATTTTGTTCCAGATGTCCTGGCTTGTTCCACCATCCTGGCTGATGGTGCTGCCCAAGTATGTGAATGTTTCTACATTGGTGAGAACATTATCCTCTAACCATACTGGTGATGGTAAGGCAATATTAAAGGTCATGATATCTGTCTTATTGCAGTTGATTTTCAGTCCAATTTGCTGGCTGAAAGCATTGAGTCAAGTTGTTTTTTCTTGTATATGATGATGGGTATATGCTAGGAGAGCGACATCATCTGCGAAGTCCAGGTCTTCAAAGGATGAGAAGAGTGTCCATGTAATGCCTCTTGGCATGTCTTCTGTTGTACGCCGCATTACCCAGTCGATGGCAATGTTGAAGAAGATTCCCTGACATACTCCTGTGTTGACTTCAAAATTGAGCTCACTGTGATCAACACTGCATGTAAGGTTGAAATAGAAGCTTTTGATGACATTGATTACACAGAAAGGAATTCCATATGCCCACAGAATACGCCATAGGCTGGTCCTGTGAATGCTATGAAAAGCCTTCTCAAAGTCAATGAAATTTAGGTAGAGTTGCCGTTACCATTCTAAGCACTGTTCTATTATGTTTCGTAGAGTGAAGATCTGGTCTGTGCATCCACGCCCTTTCCGAAAACCACCTTGCTCTTTTCTGACATGGAAACTAGCAATAAGGGAACCTCAGGGAGTCAGATTCAGGACTTCTTTGATGAGCAGTTTAGGGTGCTGACCTGAGCTATCCAAACCTCTGGAGAACCCACCTATGCTCCAAACCCCTTCATGCTTTCATACCTGCCACCTCCAGGATCCTCGGCAGCAGACCTTTCACCTCACCCACACGCACTCCCCACTCACCTGTTGTGTTCTTGGCTGGAGATTCTGGCTCTTTCTTCCAGTGTCTTCTGGGAGGCCATAATCTTCCTGCGTTTCCATGTCCACCTCTCTCGGGCAGGTGACTGAGTCTCCAGACTACAGTACTCCCTCGAATGCGAGCCAGTACTTGCAGGTCACTGTCTAGCCCAAGCTCATCAATGTTCAAAACGACATCTGGGCCCAATGCTGAGCGCTAGGCACCTGACTGTTCCTCCGTGCACCCACCCAATTGCTGCAATTGTGAAAGTGACAGAGGTTACTGCAAGGTGCAAATGATGCAGGCCAGAGGCCTAGATTTCAGGGGACAAGGGTATACGCCCACTCTAATGCTGATATCTGATACCTATTCCTCGTTAAGAAACTGCATCCCCAAGACCAACCTTCTTCCTATGCACTCAGACCTGCAGTCTGGAAATAGCCAGTGTTTGTGAGGAGTAAGCAAACAGAATAGCTTCAGGAAGACCTTTACCCAGCGTTATTATTTGGCGTAGGACCAGCAATAATACTATTTTCCATTTATACAGCACCTTTCATCCAGAGATCCCAAAATACTTACATCTGCCAATTAACTGCATTACCCCCATTTCATAGAGGACACCAAGAGGAGAAAGTGTTTGCCCCAGGTCATAAGAACGGCCATTTTTGGGTCAGACCAAAGGTCCATCTAGCCCAGTATCCTGTCTTCCAACAGTGGCCAGTGCCAGGTGCCCCAGAGGGAACGAACAGAACAGGTCATCATCAAGTGATCCATCCCCTGTCGCCCATTCCCAGCTTCTGGCAAACAGAGGCTAGGGGCACCATTCCTGCCCATCCTGGCTCATAGCCATTGATGGACGTATCCTCCATGAACTTATCTAGTTCTTTTTTGAACCCTGTTATAGTCTTGGCCTTCACAACATCCTCTGGCAAAGAGTTCCACAGGTTGATTCTGCATTGTGTGAAAAAATACTTCCTTTTGTTTGTTTTAAACTTGCTGCCTATTCATTTCATTGGGTGGCCCCTAGTTCTTGTGTTATGAGGAGGAGTAAATAACACTTCCTTATTTACTTTCTCCACACCAGGCATGATTTTATAGACCTCTATCAGATCCCCCCTTAGTCGTCTCTTTTCCAAGCTGAAAAGTCCCAGTCTTATTAATCTCTCCTCAGAGGGAAGCTGTTCCATACCCCGAATCATTTTTATTGCCCTTTTCTGAACCTTTTCCAATTCCAATAGAAAGTCCCACAGTCAGTCGCTGGAAGAGGTGAGAATCGAAACTGGGTGTGGACTCCCAGGTCAGTACTGTATCCATTGGGCCACGCTGCTCCTCTGCAGTGTACTGAGTGCTTTAGAGCAGCTGGGGAGATGAGCTCCCTGCCTCAGTGAGAGACCTGATCAAAAATGGAGTTTATTTTCTGTTTAAAACTTTGATGAAAATGGAAAATGTTCATTTTCATCAGCTTCTTTGTTAGAATTTTTCAGTTTTTTTTTTAATTCAGGGTTTTTTTGGGCCAACCCCCCCAAAAATGGAGGCAAAAGTTTCCATTTAATTTAAAACCCATTTTTCAAAAGGAAAAAAAAAGTTTTGATGACAAAAATTTCAGCCAACTCCAGTTTACAAGAGGTCAAATATTCCCCGGGGGAGCGGATTCATGTCTGCGTACGGCTGCGGAAGGAGAGCACCTTAACACTGATGCTATTAATAAGCAATAGGCTTCGTATGTACAACGCTTAGCCATAAATCATAAATCAGTGCAGCTAACCCGCCACGCTAGAATAATTTCACCTTTGTATCTGAGATTAAAGCCCAGTGCGAGTCCCCTTAAAAGTGAGAGCATCCGATAACTCTCTTCTCTTTATTTGGAGTGGCAGAGGTGGCCCCACGCATCACGCTCTTGGCAGTCTCTGATTAGCGTGGTGTGAGAGTCAGTCGCGGGTCAGAGAGCACCTGCAGTTCCTCTCTCTGCTGCACGGCTCATTTACAAGAAGCTGCTGCAGGTGTGAGAAAGGGAACAGAAAGTAGCTACTGACCAAGAAATGCCTGAGCAGAGGAAGGAGCAGGGGACTCAGAGGAAGCAAAAAGGAGGAGAAGAAAGTGCCACAGTGTGTGGGGGGAACAGCCATGTTGAGTCCACACCTCAACCTGCACCTTCCTGCCACCCGCTGACATTTGATCGCAGCTTCAGCTGCACTAAGCACATGAAACGCGATCCCATTTATGGGCTAGGTGGTCTTTGTGGCTAGAGCGCACAGGGATAGGCCTCAGGAGACCTGGCTTCTCTTCTCAGCTGTGCCACAAGCTTCCCGCGTGACCTTGGGCAAGTCACTGTCTGTGACTCAGTTTCCCCCCCCTCTGTAAAACAGGGCTAAAGCTACTTTTGCGCCTCAGACTTGTTGGGAAACTTAACTCATTAACGTGTGTAAACTGCTTTGAGAGGCTCGCCGATGCGGGAGACAGAAGCAAGGGTACGATTTCCATTGAGCTTCCACCGACGGCAGGGAGGGTGTAAGAAATCCTGACGTGGCTAGAATGGTTCTCAGTACACCCGGGTACAGTATTTGACTTGCAGGAATTTTGTGAGCCCTGACAGTATTTCCATTGCCACAAAGACAGGTGAGGATTCTCAAGGTGATTCATGCAACCCTGAGGCTCTCTCTAGAGGCCACATCTTTTTTAGTTCTCCCCACTGCTCTGCATACCACCTCGATCTAAATTCCCTCTCGATTTCATTATGCCTCGCTAAACATTTCCACTGCCGTTCCATTTAACTACAGCCCCTTCTTATTTCCTGTGTTAGGGTCTGATCCAAAGCCCATCGACTTCAGGAGAGTTTAGGATCAGGCCCCTAAACTGTTCTAGAGTGACCCTCCCTCACGCAGGAGTGGCTGCATTTCATTAGTGGGAGAAGCTGGAGTATACACCACTGTAGCAGGGGCTGGAAGGGGTCCTCTGAGGCGAAAGCTGCAGCCATTCATACCATTTGGATCTTTAAACAACCTCCAGGGGCTGAGGCCTTGACTTGAGGTCCCACGTAAAAGGTGGGTTTTGTTTGCTGGCACTGCGCCGCTACGCAGTGATGGTAAAGCTGCTGGGGAAAGAACAGCGGTTTTGAGGGCTATCATCTGGGGCGGAAGGAACCATTTGGCAAGGCAGCTCACGACACAGGGAAAGGATTTTTCTTTCCACTTTGGTTGGTTGTAAACTCCACTGGGCTCCTCTTTGCTTCCTACCGAGCTCTTGGCACTTTGGCCATCCTCTCGATAACCAGGAGCTCCTCCAGAGACATTTGGGCTGGGCTTAAGGAGCACTGGTGGAAGGATGATCGCTGGGGACCTTGGGCACTGATGTTAAGTCAAGCCCTCCAGCACTGGGAGAGTGAGCAGAGTCATTTGTGCATCATCAAAAAGTACAGTCTTGTCCAAAGGTGGGCAGCGTTCACCTGGCACTGCCTCCCCCCAAGGAGTCGGTGAGTTCCGATGACTCACTGAGGCAGGTGACTCATTACCACACCTAAAAGAGGGGCGTAAGTGGGAGAGAGAACCTAAGGTGCGGGCTGAGCAGTCCCGCGGGAGGAACCCCAGAAGCGGCCAACTTTGAGGAGGAGGATTGAGCTGGTGTTATGTAAGTGCTGGTTTGTTAAGAAAGCCAACCCCCAGGATTGGCATGGGGTTGGGCAGGGCAGCGTATGCCGTGAGCACAGTGTTTGGGAAAGCCACCTATGCTCTTTAGAACAGATGAGTCACCCTCCCTGACAGTGATGTTCGTACGTAATCACCTCATATGTAATAGCTCTTTACCACAGGAAAATAAACATTCTCCCACGGGCACGCTTCGGGTTATTAGGGCAAAGGTACTCACTGCTGCCTGACTGTTCATATGGGTCCTGGTCTACCCAGCGCACCAAGCCTTGGAGACAGCAACGAAAAAAGGAAACGAGCAGGGTACATTTAACTGGGCCAGGTGGCACCAGCGCCTCCCGAAGGCGAGGGTGGAAGGAGCATTATCACTAGCTGTGATCTCTCCCAAGGGTGGAGTGGCGTGGGCAGGTTGGTGCGTATGCACACTTGTCTTTTACTCTCCACCAAAAATACCCATCATGTTGATTAGATTGACCTGAGATGAAGTTTATCTCATGACTTAGTCACTGTTTGCATTTCACCAGCAACTCCAGTAGCTGCCAGTGTGGGCGGGGAGAAGCCTGGTCAGCTATGACACAGCAATGAATCTTATGACTCAGTCAAAAAAACCACACACCTGACATTGTTAACGCCAGCAAACACGAGCCTTTAAAGAACCCCCCACCCACTGCTTTTTCCAGCACAAGAGAGGCCTCAATAAACCAACCACAAAATAAATATGTTCTCAGCCCTATTTTAGGAGCCAGAACTTGCTCTCTGTGGGGTTTCGCCTCAATGGGAGATTTCTCCCCCCTCTTCTGTAAGTTGCCTTTCTTGGGCACCTTTCACCCCAGCCCTCTCATGGTTCTCATACGAGGGTTTCCAATCCCTCCTCTGGGAAAAAGACCCTTATCTGGGCTTTTCCTAACCCATTCACCCACGAGCTGGAATGGTCATCATTAATAGCATATTTATTATAACAAAACTGTTGTCTGGGATATTAAACTTCATGCTTTGGGGCTTAAGACAATCTCTGCCTTTTAGAGACCAGGATGAAACCTAATGGGGGGGGGGGACAGCTTATCCCACATCTGCTGCTGAGGGGTTCTTACTCCTTCCCTGAGGGGTCTGGGGCTGGCCACAGTCAGAGACAAGATAGTGGATGATAGAGACCAGCATGGAAACCAGACTGGCAGTTCCTAGGCAGGGCCGCCCAGAGGATTCAGGGGGCCTGGGGCAAAGCAATTTCGGGGGCCCCTTCCATAAAAAAAGTTGCAATACTACAGAATACTATATTCTCGTGGGGGCCCCTGTGGGGCCCGGGGCAAATTGCCCCCCCTTCCCCCCGGGCGGCCCTGTTCCTAACTACTATTCTTTTCACCCTCCCAATTCTTAGCAGCCTGGGGGATACAAAGAGGAGCAGAGTGGGCGAGGAGTGGGGTGAGCCATTTTCTAGGGGTTGGAACGAGAAGTGTGACCTCCGTAGGAGGAAGCTAACACATCTCAGGTCTGGGGGAAATCATCCTGTTTCCAGGCAGGCTGAATGAACTGACACAGAGTTAACATGCAGGATTTGATGGCAAGATGAAGTTTCCTGGAAACTGAATGGTTTCCTGGAATACGTGCTATGGGAACTGGAGACCTTTGTAAATAAGAGAGCAGCCCCCACCGCTCTGCAAGTTCACATAGCAGGGCAACATTTTCAGCATGTAGAAATTCTGTATAAGTCAAGATGAGGTGCTGCAGGGGGAAACCCCCCTCCCATACACACAGCCTCCCAAACCAGCCGTAATCACGATTCCTATCAACAACCTAGAAACCAAACCTCATGCCAAAGCAGCCCCGCTTGATGACAAGTGTCACGGATTGAAAACTCCACAGAAAACAAGAAACCCCCCCACTTAGTCACATCAAGTTCCCCAAATCCCCACGCCCCAGCCTGACAAAGCAGTTCCAGAAACAGAGCTGATCCCTAATGAATCCCAGCTCACAAACCCTCCCTGCAAACTCACCCCAGCCTCGCTCGCCCCAGGAGAGGATGCTGCCAAAACAGACTCACCAGGGTATGCCTGCAATTCAGGATCTGCAAAGCAATCGCAAGGCACCTCTGCATCCATAGGGTGATTCTCTCACACTCATGACTGTGTCCCCCTTTCAGGCAGCTCCATCCCTCTAGCCCCTCCAAACTCCAGCCAACATCAGTACCCCAGCACAAAGCCCATTCTGTGAAAAACAGCCCAGGAAACAGGCTATTTCCCCATTACACAGCACCAAAAGTGTCAGTCTGCAGAGCCCAGAGGCTGCAGTGATGGTCACTAGATGCACAGAGACCAAAGCCCATGGCGCACAGAGCGCCATGTCCAACGACTCACAAAATACAGAGACAAATGGACAAACCTGGCAATTTATCCCAAACTGACACACATCCACCACTCCCTGGCCGAGTGGGAAACCACCTCCCCCATCAGTGACAGCCTGGCCCATGCAAAATGGCGCCCACTGCTACACAGCTCCAGCCGCTCAGATGGTACGGGCAGGGTGAGTCATTTTCGGCAGAAAGAGGACGGAGTGGGAGGAAGGTGTGTGTTGGCACCTGTCCTAATACCTGCCTGGAGGTGCTGCTCTGAGAGTGACACTGGGTGATACTTGTGCTCTGACAAACTTACCCTGATGGGCCAACGTCTACAGGTGACTCCTTAAATTATCCCATCAGAAGGACAATGAGCTGTCCAGCCCCGTATTCTGACAGGGCCCTGCCCCATGCCTGGGATCCCGAGGGCACCTCCGTCATACAGACAATAATAATAGTTCAGAGGACGACACGGAGCCCACGCACCCCATCATACAACACCCCAACGCAGGCTGAGCCCTGCGGCTGAGCAGGTGACACCTGGAGCCCAGGGTCCTTAGGTTCCCATTCTCCACCTGCTCACTGCAGTGATGCGCTTTTTATTCCTACCGGGCAGAGATGGACCCAAATCAAGACTCTGGCTCGGAGCGGCCCTCAGACTTCGGGGCTGGCCTGCGCTTTGCAGATGCTCGTCCGGTTAAATCACAGGGCCAGAAGTCAGGAGATCTGAGGGCTTCTCCTAGAGCTGCAACCAGCTTCCCGGGCAGCTGTGAGCAAGGCCTGGGCCACGACTTCCCCGTAGGTCCAACGGGTCTAGCAACATGCTCCTGCCTCCCAGGGGCTTCATTAAGTGCTTTACAACCCTGAGCTGGAAGGGCCCTTGAGACGCAGAAGGACGGTGTAAGACGAGTGCTTCCTTGTTAGTGAGGAAGATGTTTAAACAAAACGGAGAAAAAAGGCCCTGACCCAGGTTAGAAATCAGCCAACTAAACCAACAGCCCCCAGGAGAACAAAACTCCCTCCCCCCCAGCATCACACCCTGCACCCCTCTCTCCTGTAACAGCCCGGCCTGGTTCACCCCACAGCAGGGAGCAGGTTCCTAAACTGAGAGCCCCTCCTCCTAGGGAGACCGTCATGCCACTGGCCCCCCTCTTTTAAACCGAAGGCACGGAGGCGGATGGCAACTGGCGAAGGCAGGTCCTTGGCCACATAGGGCTTTACTGGTGAAAGCCAAGGCTGTGCACGCCAGCTGGAGGCCAGCCAGGCAACTTCTTGTCCTTTAACCTCACAATGCGTCTCCCCTTCCTCCTGCATCACAGGAGAGTGTCAGATGGGAGCACCTACCCGGCCTTCTCCACCCCAGGCAGCAACAGACACACCTCTGCTAGCCCGTGCCTCGCTGCAAAGCAGTCGTCCTCTGGAGACTCTCCTTCAATGGACATCTGCACCCTTCTCAGCCCTGTCTCCGCCTTTCTTTTATAAGGGGAAGGGACAGGACATCAGTGGTTTCTCTATGATTTTTTATCCCTTTCTTAAAAGATCCAAGATCTCCTATTTGGAAGGGCTGGGCCAGGATCGGGGAAGGGATGGACTGATATTCCAGTTAACCAAAGCGATACCAGGATGGTAGAGGGGTTGAGTGAAGGGTCCCTGCGGCTGGCAGGCGGTTTGGGAGAAGTTGCCCTATTGTGGGTGAAATGACTCGAGGGCAAAGGCCCTATGGGGTTAAATGGGATGTAAGTGGTGCACAAGCCCAGTGAAGGGGGAATTTCATCCCAGAGCCCTAACACAATTAGAGCAGCGATATTCAGACTGAGGCTTGCGAGTGGGTCTTTAATGTGTCTCCTGTGGCTCTTTGCATCAAACACTGTGTGATTTAATTATTAACCAATCAGGATGCTTTTACTAGGTTATTAACCAATTAAGTTATTCACTTGCACTAAGTGATTAACCTGTCCTACTGTTTAAATATGAATATACAGTGCTGTAGTAAATGAAACTATGAATTCACACGACTGTGGCTCGTTTGGGTCACGTCGATCACTAACTTGGCTCCTGAACCTCTGAGGTCTGAGTATCACTGCATTAGAGGAGCTGCTTTCTGCACCAGTTTGCTGGACTATGTGGTGGGTTGAGGTTTTTTTGCACATTCTCTATTACTCAGAAAGACCAGTTCTACAGCATTTTTGTGGTACATGCTCCCGACCATCAGCTCTGGGCTTCTCCCCAGTGTAAAGCTGACTCAGCGTCCCATGGAACAGGGGAACCTCCTGGTAAAGACTTTCCCACACCCTGTATTCCTGACTGCAACCGAAACTGTCCCTGGGGGGAATCCAAGGCAGGGGTCAGGAGAAGGCTCTGGGAGCTGTAGTGTCGGGCACATGTCCGGAGGGAATAGGGTGACCAGCTGTCCCGATTTTATAGGCACAGTTCCAATATTTGGGGCTTTTTCTTATATAGGCTCCTATTACCCCCCACCCCTGCTCGATTTTTCACACTTGCTGTCTGGTCACCCTAGGAGGGAGTGGATGCGCACAGGAGAGCAACTGGCTCTTTACATTAGATTTTTCACACCCCTCAGCAACTTAATTTTCTAGGTGTGGCGTGGTTAATGCACTGCTGTTTACATGCTGGGACTTTCACAGCCTGGCCAATGTGTTAGTACTGGGATCGGAGATGACAAGCAGAATGACATGAAAACTATTTGGGTTTCCAATTGTAATAGTCCTGTGGGGATCTTCACTCTTCAAGCAGTTTGTACTGAGAGAGCTGACTTTTAGACAGACTTCCTTGTCCTGTAAGTCATTCTTCCTAAAACTCGGGGGCGGGGGGGAAATGTTCAGAAGCAGATGAATTAAGGCTCAAACAGCCCATTGTGGCCAGAGCCATTTAAAGCTGGTCTTGAGCAGTGAGGCTGCTCCAGGTGGAGAAATCTTCTGAGTCCTTTAAACAACCACTGACGCGGGAAAACCATTCTCTCCCTTCCCCAGAGTCGGTTCCTGGCAAGCATTCAGATAAGTAAAGCTATAAAAAGCTAAATGCGTCCCAGGGGGAAGCAGTGGTTTTGTGACGTCATGGCAGATCAGCTGAAGTGTACATAGGGCAGTCATCCCCACGGACTTCCCTAAGGGTTTAAAAAAACAAAACTCTCCTCCCAGCTGACGTGTGCAGTGAGACACTCTGCCTCTCAGCCCCCGTCGTAGAGGAGCGGCATTATTTAGATTATATAACTGTTTGCTGGCTCCATAGCAATGTGAGTGTTTGCTGAGGGATATGTGCATGTGGCAGCGATCCATGGCTGGAGAACACGGCCATGAGGTCACCAAATGGCACCTGTCACGATGCTGCATTTTGAACGCAGAGATCAGGCCAGGGCCGAGCGGCGCAACAGGACTCAGACAGCAAGAGTCTAGGGCCTCGGTTCCAGCCACCAGTGCAAACCCTAGTGCAGACAGGAAACGCTGCTATTTGCACTGGTGCCTGCTTGAAAGTGTTTGCACTGGTTGAATGGAGTCTGATAGAGGTGTACACGTCCTATGCCAGGGGTTTGCATCGGTGGCTGAAATGGACACAACCTCTCGGTGCAGACAAGGATTAGGGTTTGCGGTCATGGTACGTGTGTGTGTGCATAAATCGGGCATTCCAAGACAGAGCCAGATGAAGAGAACGTGGAGTCTGAGGCAAATGTCATCTTTGCATTTCTCTGTATCAAACAAACATGACAAACTGTACAAAACATGGCACTGTAGAAATACATTTAAAAGAGGCTGTAACCAGTGACCCCAGGGGCATCTTATTGCGGACTCACCTCTCACTGATAAACCCCTCTTTGAAAGAAATTTAACGTTGGAAGGTGAAAGGCAGCCACCCCCAGGAAACATTTGAATATCGTTTTAAAAATATGGTGCACTTTAAAATTAAACTCTGCACAGTGGCCCAAGGAAGGGCAACAGGGACTCTTGTGCAGTCAAGAGATAGGGCGTGCTCTCCCTGGAATCTTATGCATTTCGTTTCTGATAAAGTAAGAACAACATCTACTCCTCCTCCCCAGAGAGGAGGTTAACAGTCAAAGTGCAAGTTTCTCCCAGAATTCTCATCCAGCTCCACTTGCAGTGAAGTTCCGCTAGCCGAGGCACAGACTGCATTACAGACCTCACCTGCGGCCACGTTAGACAGACAGTGCACACACACTGGGACAGTGGTCAGCTGTCAGAACGGAGAGGATCAGGAGTGTGTCAGAGACTCATCATTCACTACCCACCATTCATCTTCTCCAAGGTGCACCTCAAGTTAGTTTGTAGAAAGTTAATAAATTAATCAAGCTAGACAAAAACCAAAAACAACAAAAACCCTAAACAGTTCTGTTAATTTTCTAACTCCAAGGAGAAACGTTTCCGCACCATCTCTTCCACGGTATACAGCTTCGCTGCCCGGAGTGCATTCAGCAGCACTTTGATGAGCTCCAAGTGATCCTTCTTCAATTTGGTGAGATACGTGTGGAACTTTTCCTGAAAGGCAGGCCTGGTGTCCTTGTGGAAGATCCCCTTTTGGTGCCGCTCGAGGATTTGCTGGAGGCGCTTCAGCTTTCTCACCGAGATGTTCTGGTAAACCACAAAATCGATCACGGCTTGTTTGCAGTCCTCATTCCCTAGAGTGGGGAGAAGAAACCAGCATGAGGTTTAGAGCGCAGGGATGAAAGAGCAAACCCCATCAGAACTAGGAGAAAAACCCTAGTGCAACTGGAGAGGCTCACGACATGAGCTGCAGCTGAGCCCCAAGTGGGCAGTTAACCAGCTGTCAGACCCAGCAGCACAGCCCAAGCTCTTAAAGAAATACTGTTCAAATTAGACAGTCTAAAATTTGACCCTGACATTTGTCCAGTCTTATACCTGCTGGTCTCATCCTATGGCTTCCACGGATGTATTTGTCCTACTGATTCTTGCACAAGGCCTGCTGCGTACAGAGCCTCTGCGTACAGAGCCTTGGCTATGTACACATCTTGGGCCCACCTTTGTGCCTGTATTACCAGATGTACACGTGACAATCCCTGTGTGTGCGCACACGGCTACAGAGAGATCTGTGTGGCCAATTTGCTTGTGCACATGTGCACACACAAACACTGCAGCGCGTGTGCAAAGCAGGGGCACACTAGTGCACTGACCTAGCATGTGATTATCGGCTCCAGCCTGCATGAAAGCACCTGAATTATGCAGATTTGTTTGTTTACTGTAAATCAAACTAGCTGAGGAGAGAATATTGATTGCCCGTGTGAGTTGCTGGATTGATGGGTTATGCATAGAGCTGGGAGAACATGTTTAGAAATCATAGGACTGGAAGGGACCTCGAGAGGTCATCTAGTCCAGTCCCCTGCACTCATGGCAGGCCTAAGTATTATCTAGAAACACCTGACAGGTGTTTGTCTAACCTGCTCTTAAAAATCTACAATGATGGAGATTCCACAACCTCCCTAGGCAATTTATTCCAGTGCTTCACCACCCTGACAGTTAGGAAGTTTTTCCTAATGTTCAACCTAAACCTCCCTTGCTGCAATGTAAGCCCATTGCTTCTTGTCCTATCCTCAGGGGTTAAGAAGAACAATTCTTCTCCCTCCTCCTTGTAATAACCTTTTACGTACTTGAAAACCATTATCATGTCCCCCCTCAGTCTTCTCTTTTCCAGATAAACAAACCCAATTTTTTCAATCTTCCCTCATAAGTCATGTTTTCTAGACCTTTAATCATTTTTATTGCCCATCTCTGGACTTTCTCCAATTTGTCCACGTTTCCTGAAATGTGGTGCCCAGAACTGCACATAATACTCCAGTTGAGGCCTAATCAGTGCGGAGTAGAGCGGAAGAATTACTTTTGTGTTTTGCTTTCAACACTCCTGCTAATACATCCCAGAATGATGTTTGCTTTTTTTGGAACAGCGTTACACTGCTGACTCATATTTAGCCTTTGATCCACTCTGACCCCCAGATCCCTTTCCACAGTACACCTTCCTAGACAGTCATTTCCCATTTTGTATGTGCAACTGATTGTTCCTTCCTAAGTGGAGTACTTTGCATTTGTCCTTATTTAATTTCATCCTGTTTACTTCAGACCATTTCTCCAGATCATTCTGAATTATAATCCTATCATCCAAAGCACGTGCAACCCCTCCCGGCTTGGTATCGTCCACAAACTTTATAAGTGTACTCTTTATGCCATTATCTAAATCATTGATGAAGATATTGAACAGAACCGGACCCAGAACTTATCCCTGTGGGATCCCACTTGTTATGCCCTTCCAACATGACTGTAAACCACTGACACCTACTCTCTGGGAATGGTTTTCCAAGCAGTTGTGCACCCACCTTATAGTAGCTCCATCTAGGTTGCATTTCCCTAGTTTGTTTATGAGTATCAAAAGCTTTACTAAAGTCAAGATATACCACCTTCTACTGCTTCCCCCTATCCACAAGCTATCAGGTTGGTTTGATAAGATTTGTTCTGGACACATCCATGCTGCTGACAGTCACTTAGCACCTTATCTTCTAGGTGTTTACAAATTTATTGCTTAATTATTTGATCCATTATCTTTCCAGGTACAGAAGTTAAGATGATGGGTCTGTAATTCCCCGGGTTGTCCTTATTTCCCTCTTTATATATTGGCACTATATTTGCCTTTTCCAGTCCTCTGGAATGTCTCCCGTCTTCCATGACTTTTAGAAGATAATCACTAATGGCTCAGATATCTCCTCAGTCAGCTCCTTGAGTATTCTAGGATGTGTTTCACCATGCCCTGGTGACTTGAAGACATCTAACGCGTCTAAGTCATTTTTAACTTGTTCTTTCCCTATTTTAACTTCTGATCCTACCTCATTTTCACTGGTATTCACTACGTTAGACGTCCAATCACCACCGACCTTCTTGGTGAAAAACAAAACACAATCTCTGCCATTTCCACATTTTCTGTTTTGTTCAACCCAAAACAATTTAGTTTTTGTTTCGGCAGGAGGAAAAATGAACAATTTCCATTTTGGTTCAAAATAGGGCTGTCAAGCGATTAAAAAAATTAATCGTGATTAATCTCACTGTTAAACAATAATAGAATTCCATTTTTAAAAATATTTTTGGATGTTTTCTACATATTCAAATATATTGATTTCAATTACAGCACAGAATACAAAGTGCACAGTGCTCACTTTATATTTATTTTTGATTACAAGTATTTGTACTGTAAAAATGATAAACGAAATAGTATTTTTCAATTCACCTCATACAAGTACTGTAGTGCAATCTCTTTATCATGAAAGTTGAACTTACAAATGTAGAATTATGTATAAAAAATTGCATTCAAAAATAAAACAATGTAAAATTTTAGAGCCTGCAAGTCCACTCACTCCTACTTCTTGTTCAGCCAATCGCTCAGACAAACAAGTAGGACTGAGTAGACTTGTAGGCTCTGACATTTTACATTGTTTTGGTTTTGAGTGCAGTTATGTAACAAAAAAAAAAATCTACATTTGTAAATTGCACTTTCAGGACACAGATTGCACTACAGTACTTGCATGAGGTGAATAGAAAAATACGGTTTCTTTTGTTTGTCATTTTTACAGTGCAAATATTTGTAATCAAGAATAATATACACTTTGATTTCAATTACAACACAGAATACAATATATATGAAAATGTAGAAAAACATCCAAAATATTTAATCAATTTCAATTGGTATTCTATTGTTTAACGGTGCGATTAATCACGATTATTTTTTTAATCTCAGTTCATTTTTTTGAGTTAATCACATGAGTTAACTGTGATTAGTCGACAGCCCTAGTTCAACACAAACCAAATTTGGGTGGTTTTTTTTGATTTTTCAGTTCAGCCAGCAAACCGAAAATCAGTCCAACACTCAGCTCTCATGGGTTGAAGAAATGGCACTCGCCTCCTTAAAATTAAGTGCTCAGGTAAAGGACCCAGATAGAAAATGGGGGTGAGAGACAGAGGGAAGGTACCTCATTGTTAGACCCACATTCCTAGGGCCAAAGGTGCCACACTTGGGGGGGGGGGCACTAGCAACTCTGGGATATGGTTACTTTGATTTGGGTCTATGACCTGCAGTGTGGACGTCAGAGCCCTAGGTTCGAACACGTGTTAGAAAAGTCTTAACCTAGGGTTAAAATACAATGTAGATACTCAAGCCCAGGCTTCCTAACACGGGTCAGCTGACGTGAGTCCCAGTAACCCTGGGCTTACCCTAAAGGGCCACATTCATCCCCTGTGTAAATGCACAGAGTGAATTTGGGCCTGATCCTATATGTCGTACTGCAGGCCAGAAGCTCACAACAGAGATGGACCCAAGAGATCAGGATCCAAATGCTCCCAAAACGTAGCAGTGCCCAGACCTGGATTAAGGATTAAGGCAGGGGCTTTCGGGGCTGGAGCCCGGGATCCTAAAATAGCATACTACGACTCTGCTAACGTGCGATGAGCCAACAGGGCGCATGGCAGAAAATGGCATACTACGACTGATAACCATCATGGTCTGCCCAGGTGCCCATGATCGACAGCCACTGCAGTACGATGATGATGGATACCAATCGTAATATACCATCTTCTACCAAAAGGCAAGGGGCTGGTGCAATGCAGCCCTACGGCTGCCAGCCCCACAGCTGCCCACACCCAGATCCGGGCTCCGGGGGGGGCCCCGCAAAAATAAATCACAGGAGCAATCTCTGGGGCTCTCAGGCTGCCTGTCCTGGCCCCACGCTGCTCCCAGAAGTGGCTGGCTGCAGGCAGGTCTCTGCAGCCCCTGCTGGGGGGAGGGGGAAGGAGGCTTCATGCGCTGCCCCTGCCCTCAGCACCATCCCCGCAGCTCCTGCCATTGGGAGCTATGGGGGCAGCGCTTGTGGGCGTGGGCAGCGCACAGAGACACGCTGTCCCCCTCCCCCAGGGGCGCGCAGAGACCTGCCAGCAGCCAGCCACTTCCAGGGGCGGCGTGGGGCCATGGCAGGGAGGCAGGCAGCCTGAGCCCTGCTGCGCCACTGGCCGGGAGCTGCTTGTGGTAAGCACCTCCCGGCCGGAGCCTGCTCCTCACACCCCCTCCTGCACCCCAATCCCCTGCCCCTGGTTAGAATCCCCCACCTGTACCCAAACTCCCTCCTGGACCCCACATTCCCTCCTGCACTCCAATCCCCTGCCCCAGCCCAGAGCCCACTTCTGCACCAAACTCCCTCCCAGACCCCGCATCCCCTCCTGCTCCCCAACCCCCTGCCCCTGGTCAGAATCCCCCACCTGCACCCAAACTCCCTCCCAGACCCTGTGCCCTAATCCCCTGCCCCAGCCCGGAGCCCACTCCTGCACCAAACTCCCTCCCAGTTCCCACACCCCTCATGCTTTCCTGCACGCCAACACTCTGCACCAGCCCGGAGCCACCTCCTGTACCCAAACTCCCTCCCAGACCCCTCACCCCCTCCTGCACCCCAATCCCCTGCCCCAGATCAGAATCCCCCTCCTGCACCCCAATCCCCTGCTCCAGCACCCTCCTGCATCAAACTCCCTCCCAGACCCCGCACCCCCTCCTGCACCCCAGTCCACTTCTGCACCAAACTCCCTCCCAGGAAAAAGACTTGTGTACAGGGGCCACACAAAGTCTAATAACCCCGGGCCCAGAGGAAAGCTAATCCGGTCCCGGAGTCACGTCTGTTTACACCAGCAGAAAATTTAAGCCTATCTACAGAGTTTGTATTTGTATACAATTACTGACGTGCCTGTGTGTATCTGTAGCTATGTACATAGAGACATACACAGGCATAGTACACACATGCTACCCTGCTGAGTAAGAACACTTGCAAATTGGGAGTTAAAAATATCCCTCCATTCATAAGTTTCCCGTTTTGCAAGTGCACTGTTGCTCAAGAGATGAGTGTGTGTATATAAACAACCCCAGGGCAGGGTTCAGAGCCAGTTGCTGATGCTTAACGAGAGAAGGGCACGTGCTGATGACAGATTGGAAAAGAAGCAAGTGACGATGAACATCTCAGCTGCTACCATCACCCCTTTGGGAAAAGGCTGACTCAAAGAATGGGGCATGAGTCAAGATTCCTCTTACGGAATTGCCAACCTCTGCTCTGACTGGAATTTACTGAAATTCCATTGCATCCCATTCTTGATGAGGAGAGAAGAATATTGACCAGGGAGAGGGACTCCGGGAGGATGAAAAACAAGAGATTCCTTCTGCCACATTTGCGGGGGGACACATCCCTTCTGCTGCACGCTGGGCAAAGGGCAGCTATTGTTCGTGGAAGACACAGAGGCTAGATTCTGCCCTCTGTTACACCGATACAGCCTCGTGGAAGCCAAAGGGACAGATTCACGACAACGTGGGAGCAAATCCATTGTCTTCATTCCTGCTCAGTGCAGTGGCTGCCTGGCGCAGGTCTATGGCAATCTGCCTCAGTGGGTCGGTTTGAGAATGAAGGTTAAATGGGAAGGAGTCCCTAACGAAGTGAAACCAAAATTTAAACAAGCTAAAAACAGAGACTGGGGGCTACAGTCGGGAAAGGCAGCACGAGCTGCCCTGCCTGCGGCACACCACTTCTGCACCTGCTGCGGACTCCTGATCTAGTTCCAGTTTCCTGCACGATTCAGTGCTGTGTGTCTTGGGCTGCCAGAAGGACAGTGCTAGATACTTCAGAACAACATGTTCTCACTACCACTGCAGACTGTACGTAACATCTACAGGGGGGAGGGATAGCGCATTGGTTTGAGCATTGGCCTGCTAAACCCAGGGTTGTGAGTTCAATCCTTGAGGGGGCCACTTAGGGATCTGGGGCAAAATCAGTATTTGGTCCTGCTAGTGAAAGCAGGGGGCTGGACTCAATGACCTTTCGGGGTCCCTTTCAGTTCTATGAGATAGGTATAGGTAGGTAACAGGCTGACTCTGACATGCCTTGTGCCCTGATGCAGGCAATATCTGGGGGCAGGAGATCAGCAAAAAGGAAAGGTGCCAACAAGGAGTTCTTCCTGACAGCTAGACTGAGAGATCGGGATGGGAGGAAAACAGGGGCAGGGACAAACCAAGGAAAGTGCCATTAATTGAAAGAGACAATGGCTGGAGAGGGTGCCAGGGGACCCTGTCTAAGATGATCTTAGCCAAGCTTTCAGTGAATTCGGGGGGATTAGTTTGTCCTTTTTGTAGTTTAATTAAAACCAATTTTATACTTATAAATTCCACTGGAACCGATCCTATACATTGGGGTAGAACAAGCTGCACCGGAAAGTTTCACTCCAGCCCGGGTAGCAACATGATTCTAGCGCATGGGTTCCCCTCCCCCCCGCCCAGGCAGACCTGAATAATCCGCCACTCTACATCCGCTAATGCTATTCCGTCCCAAGCAGACCTGGCTCCTCACCTGACTCCTGGGTGCCGTTTCCCTTGAACATCCTGCAGGTGGTGCACAGGGTGTCATGGAACTGGTTTCCTACGACATTAGTCTCCTTTCCCTGCTGCGAGCAGCTCTGGTGCGCCTTGCACGGCTCTGTGCTGGAGCTGGAGGACGAGAAGAACCCCTGGGGGCACGTCTCACATTTCGTGTTCTGATGGGGAGTACCTGCAAAACGGGGCACAGAAAGAGTCTGAGCAGTGAAGTACCTGCAGTACACGTCCATTGTGTTTGGGATAATGGCCCCTTAGGGAGCATGGTAACGGTAAAAGAAGATGGCCCGGTTCGCCGTTCTCCTGTGCCTATGTAGTCATTTGCACCAGTGTAAAGTGAGCGCAAGCCACTACCCGATGTCTGGCACCCACTGTGCACTGGTGTAAGTGAGTGCTCATGGTGAAAAGTAATGGTGAATCTGGCCCTAAGTCTGCATCTGGTAATGCTCTGAGTTCCCTCTGGGCATAAGGGGATGTCAGAGAGAGATTAGGCTCTGTGTAACACATCATTCATAGGATCAAAGAAGGGGCCCTGCCCTGGCCCAGTCCCCAGCCTTCAAGGAGGATGAGCAGTTACCAAACTTAGGATCTGGCTGCAAGACAGCCCAATGCTAGGACCCCAGCCAGCTAGGTTGGGAACACCGACTCGCGTGTTGATGATCATAAACAAACAAGGCAGAAAATCAAATAATAAGAGAACAGCCAGCGCGCCAAGAGAAACCACACACGGACAGAGCACTCCGCCTTTACGGAAGCTGACGAGCCCTGCCCATGAAACGAACGGCCGAATCTCTGATCTCAGGAGTCACTGCTCCAAAGCATGCAGCCCGCATCGTGCTACAAAGCCCTTTGAAGAACTTGCCATCTCTGTAACGTCAGCCCCACCGCCTTAGTGTGCGCCCAGACTCCTCTCTATTTCTGGATACCCAAGGAGTCGCAAACGTGAAAAATAAATGCCCTTTCCAGCTATATCGAGAAGCCTGCCTGCACCTCAGTGTGGTTCGCATTCATGACTGCTGGGCTTCGTTACTGTCATTCCCCGGGTAGGAAGGTAGCATGCTTGGTACGAAGTCACTAACCTTAAAAAAAGGCACAGCTGGTGCAGAATGAAGGAGCCCATCACCCCACAGTTTCACTCCCTTCAACTGGCCCCCATCCTACTTATATGGCCCTCATCACTGTCATCTGAGTACCTGGTCAAATTCAACCTACATGGAACTGGCCTAAATGACCTGGGCACCTCGCTCACGCTGCCTAATCATGGCATCTCAAAATAGTCATATTCCATGGGAACAAGCCGTCAACCTCCCGCATGAGACTCATGTGCGCAGAAGACAGGGCTTTCCCGGTGACTGGCCTATAGATCTGGAATGCAGTCATGGAGACTGACAGGGAAACAAACCACAATTTCTTCAGAGTAGGAGGCAAAACACACTGCTAGACCGAGCCTGCCTACTATAAAACTGCAGTTTAAAACCAAAATAAATAAATAGAGGCCAGTCCTTGATGACTGGAGCGGGGAGGGAAAAAGACACACAGAGAGAGAAATACATCTTTGTGTGCATGTTGTAATTCTGGATAGCCCTCAAATTCCACAGGGAAGGGGGTAATTAAAAAACTAGACAGAGTTGTGCTAAGGAAAAAATAAAAACTCCCTAATATCCTTCAGTAATCCATGTGTCATCCTGAGCTAGAGAGCTACGCTTCTGAGTCACCCCTAAATGCTCTTCATTACATACCTGCTTTTTTGGGGGGGGGGGGGGGGGGTTATCAGTCTTATTTTCATTTGCCCCTTTCCCATCTTTAATATATGCTTTCAAAATCACCAAATAAGGATTCCAGAAAGCAGCCCCATGGCTAAGTTAATATGTCAGTGCCGTCCCAGTACTGAGACACCAAGCAAACCTCTTCTGGTCCTCACAATGAACCTTCCTTGCCCACATGCCTTATTGCCTTCAGCCCTGGGTGCCCACAAGAGATTATGGCCAAATTAGCAGGAACCATTGAAATATTTATACTTGGACAACAGTAGTAGGATGTTGCTCGTTCAGAGGACGTAGCCACTAGATGGCGACATTCTCTTACTCACTTGAGTGGATCTGACACCCCATCCAACAGAGGGCAGCGGTGCACATATATATAGTGAGAAAATACACACGCATAAGGTCAGATTATCCACTACTGCTATTTAACAGGTGTCTCCTGGATTCTAACAGGACAGTAATAGCATGAGAATATAATAAGGCCCTTAGACACAGCTCTACACCCCTTGCCTCAGTACTCTAGCTGCAATACATACCCAGCTTTACTACTCCAGACCCGGAAGGACACTTGGCATGCTCGATGCAGAACTCGGACTCGGAGTAGTAGCCATGCTGACACTGGCACACTCTGTTGTGGGTGGAGTTGCACGGATGCAGCTCGACCTGCAGCTCTCCGCAGATGACGTTGCAGTATCGGCATTTCTCCAGGTAGTTCCAGTACTGTGTGTAGTGCAGATCTGGACATGGGGCGCACACTGTGGGTTTGTCTCTGGTGCAGTGCTGTGCCACAAAGGTTCCCGGCGGGCACTGATGGCACACCACTTTGTTGTTAGTCACGGGGTCTCTCCATGGGTAGGTGGGAGTGGTGCTGGAGATAGGCATAGCCAGGAAAAGCACAATAGCACCAACCATCCACTAGTGTAAAAAGACACAAAGAACTATCAGACTTTCACTTGCCCTCTTGCAGAGGGGCATCACAATTACAGCAGCTGGGTACCAGAAGGGCCTCTCATGATTACCACTGGGCCATGAGAAACCATTCTGGATTACACTCTCATCTGCCACATCTATCTCCTCCTCCCACTCACCTTTCCATGCTGCCCCATAGGCATGGAATGCGCCCCCCACCCTAACTCTCTAACTCACCACTTCTGCCCACCCCAAGTGCCTCCTTAAGACCTGCTTCTCGCCATGCCTGCAAGAAGGGATTGAAACCAATTTTAAAAATCTCCTTCATCCCTCCTCCCTCTGGGCTCCCCAGCACGAGCCCTCTTGTCCCTGCTGGCTCTCAGCCCTTCGGGGCAGGGCCTTTCCATGTTGTGTCTTGTACAGCACACTGCAGACAAGGACCTATTCGAGCAGACAAATTCACCGAGACCCCTGAACAAGTATATGTTCTCCATATCCTTCGTTAGTGCCCCACGCTGGTCCAAAAGGGAGTTTTGCCATTGACTTCAATGGGGCGAGGATGTAGTCCTTAGCAGACCCAATACAGAAGTGCAATGTTCGAGTTAATAGAGCTGCTTTGGGATTACAGGTTTTCCCCGGCTTGCAGGGATGTAGGGAATTTTACCAGACAGGAGCCCCACAAAAAGCAGAAAACAAAGACACTCAGATACAGAACCCTCAAAGAGGAGCAGAGTGATTTAACTAACTTCCTGAAATTTTACCAACACCCTGCCAGGTTTAAAAGAAAAGAAATGGAGTTGGATGTTAAGATGGGACAAAATTACAATTTAGAGCCTTTTAAGAACATGAGGTTCTGACTAAGGACTGAAGGCCCCGGGTGTGTGGGGAGGGAGTTTTCCATAAAATACAAAGACACTAACATTTTCATACAAATTTAAAACCCTTTGAGAAACAAGGGGGGCTTCACTAAAGGTCTGGAGAGCCTCAGGGCCTTCTTTGGTTCCCCCCTTCCTGTTAAAAATACATTAGACCAACATCAAGAGCAAACAGGCTGTTACCTTGGATGAATGTCTCGCATTCAGTGTGTGGTTGGACAGCATAGCACTGTGGATGGTATTAGTATTAGAACTCATGGTATTTGGAGACGTCTTCAGATGCTTGGATTGGGCCCTAGAATGATTTCTGTGCTGCTTCTCTTCTCCTGGAATGCAGGGATGCTAATTTCTGCTAAAGTTCCAGCTCTGTTGCATTCAGAGAGAGACACAGTAAAGAGCATGAATTATTAGTGGACAGCTCTTATCCAGGATGCTGTCAATATCACTACACAGAAGTGATGCACTGTTTGAATCCCGGTGTGTCTAATAGTGTTGCTGAAGAAGCCCAAGAAGAACAAGAGTTACAGCCGCTCACCAAAGGCTGAGATCTCTCACTCCTGGCTATGATTTTAAATGATCCAGCCTAAATAAGCAGAGTTCCTCTTTATTGGGATCTCGACGGTAATATTCAAATCAGCCCCAGAGTTGGGGGCACAATTCCAACATTCACAGGGTGCTCTGGAACGCAAGAATGTTAACCGTGATTGCAATATCAGTTATGCAACACTGGGCCATTGTGTAGAACAGGTGGGGTCTTAAGGAAGGGAAGGGACTCAGTGACTTGGAGACAGGGAGTGTGAAAAGAAAGTCACTTCAATCCACTCAGAATGAGGTTCCTAGAGCATATCCCAGGGATCTCCAGAGAATGCCTCAGAGTGGGCAATTTTGAACTGTCTTAGACTATATGACTCCACTTCCTGGAGTTAGAGTCATTTGGTCGTTATGGGCCCCTATGCATTTAAAGAGAACATAGAAGAGGGTATTGCAGTAGCCACATTGAGGAAATGATACATAGAGAAGGGTTTTGGCAGAGCAGAGATCTAGGTAAAGTTTAATTCTCTTGAGTCTGGAGATGTGCAGCAGGTGGATTCACAGACAAAGGGAGATGTGAGAAGGAAACTGTCAGACAAGTTTTCTGAGAAGATCTGGATTAGAGAGAGCAATAGGGAGTCAGACACAAAAGTCAAAGAATTCTTTACTTAGAAGGTGGCCTTCGAAACATTTAACACGAGGAAGTTATGTGTATCTAGGAGCTGGCAAAGTCAAGACCGGCATAAAGATGAGAGACGGAGGGAGCAAAGAATGAGATGATCTTCTTTTTGCACTGGTATAATTGCATGACATTTGGTAAACAATTATCCCCTATGCTATTGTTGCCCACTGCTCAGTGTACGTTTCGCATCCCCTTCTGTGCCTGATCCAGAGGATGTCTGCTACAGCTACCAACCAGGGACGTAGTCCTTTAGCTCAAGCTGTTGAAAGTCTGGCCTCAGCTCCAGAGATCCTGGGTTAACCCCTGGTGGTGACTAACATGATGATTGTTACCCTATGACCTAATTTCATTCAGTATTTTAAACAGAAATAGTTGAGCTACAGCAGTTTAAATATTGACTCTGAGCCTTCAGTAAAAAAGTCTATGAAAAAGTAATATGGATTTTTATCAAGGGTCTAACTGAATATTTAAGAAGCACAATGCAGTAATTCTGAGATTGATACATACAAATTTCTACCAGAAAAACTAGAACAAGCTGCCAGGCAAGTAGACTGGTCTATCAGCTTAAAACCATCTGCTTTATAAAGTTTGTAATTACATATTAAAGCTCTTACAATTTACTGGGGAAAAAAGGACACTTGAAAATGTTACCCTATTTAACAACATGACTTAGGAGCCTTGAAAGTCAAGGAGAACATCACACACATTTCATCAGCCTGGTTTGCAAAGGTGCTGATAGCTTCCAACTCCCTCTGAAAAATCAGTCTGCTATATCTACACAGACATATATGACACACACTCATAAAAATCAGTCCTAATCACACAAGAGTACAAAATTCTGAAACAAACAAAAAAAAAAAGACTCATGCAAACCTTACTTTCTATCCCGTCTTGTATTTCTAGGGTTTCTGATTTTAGCTTTTCACTGATAAATACTGCGATAACACCCCATTACAAAAATAAATAAAATTGTGTTTACCCAATAAACAGCAGAAAAACACTGGAAATGGTTAATTGTATCTAAGGGCTTGTCTACACAGAGCACTAGTGCGCATTACAGGGGGTATGATTTCTAAAGCACACTAATGTGTTGCGCATAATTAGTCCCTGTCAACCCTGCTGGTGCGCACTAAAGTGTCCCTAGTGTGCTTTAATATAACACTGTTTGAACCAGAGAGAGGCTAAAGCGCACCAAGGAATGTGACAAAGAGCTTACGCTTTACAGTGCGTGCGACTGTCATGAGTAACACACACACGCTCACGGCGGTAGCGTATACAAGGAGAAAGTCCCGAAAAACCTCTGATTCCTGGACATCTACATAAAAACTCAAAAAAAATTGCTAAACACACACCTGGTCCCCAACATGAAACGAATAAACCCTGAAGCCCGGCTTAATAAAGCGAGTTCTCACACACGAGTATACACATCCACACACATCTCACACACACACACACACACACACATCACACACACACACACAGCCAGCCAGCGGCTGCCTTTCCCCTCCTTACCGGGCTGAGCGCTGGTGCTCACAGCTGGTGCCCTGGCTGTCTCTGCCTGCCTGGCCACCTACCCAGCCACTTTATAACGCCGAAGCGCCCAAGCCCTGCCCCTAGAGCAAGGCCTGGAATCGCCTCTTGCGTAAGAACGACGGAGCGGTGATGAATCATCAGCTGCTCGCTCGGGGCTGCAGCCGCTGCACAGGCTCCAGCCTCTGCCGGCTGCCTGGCTTCCCTCCGGCCGGGCCGGGCGACAGGTTCTCCTCCCTGCGCCAGGCGCAGCGCCCCGGGGTGCCAGCTCTCTCCCCGCCAGGGCTGGGGGCCGTCCCAGTCTCCAGCCGCTGCCGGGACGCAACGCAGAGGGGCCGGGCAGCACCGGGTGGAGGGGACACGTGTCCCTTACCTGGGAAGCCGCTTGCCCCTCCCTGGGCTGGGGAAAGGCACAAGAGGGCAGTGCTGCTCCCCACCCAGCAGAGGTGACGGGGTGCCCCAGTGAGGTCCGCAATACAGGGGGACCAGCAGGGTATAAGGCAGCCCCCCATTTCATTAATCAGCAGCACCCCCATTGGCTCCTCCTGGAAGGGGGCTCTAAATCGCACTAGGCAGCTCCAGAAGCGGGGGGTCACCTCCCCCTTTTCAGCCTGTCCCTGCTGCGGGGCTGTATTTAACTGCAGGTGAAAGTGCGTGGGAGCTCAGCACTGTCTGAAAATCAGGCCTATGTAAAGTGGCAGAGGTTGTTCCCCGCACCCCACCCTTTGAAGCCCCCAGAATCATTAGGCACTTTGGAAAATCAGGACTTCTCTCTTTCCCTGGGGGGGTCTGGTCCTGTTCCCAGTGAAGTCAATGGCAAAACTCCCACCCACGCAGGACTGGATCTAAACTGTACAACACTGAACGCACACAGTTCTAAGAGACATCCAGAAAGCCACCCCACTTATCTGCTTCCTTCTTAGGGGAATATTTTCTTCTTTTGCCAAAACACAATAAAAAAAAAACTGTTACTCGAAAGCTTGGCTCTACTTTCCCATTCTAACAATAATTAATCGCCAGATTTGTATGTACTGTATTTAAATCAAAACGGTGTGCGTGCGCACACGTGTGTATTTGCCTTGAATATTTGTCCAGGAAGCAAATGAGATCTGAAATTTTGCACATGCCCCATCTGCACTCTCTGGTTTGAGTATTACACATTTTACCCTGACACATCAGTAATTGATTTACCAGGGGGAAGGCAGGGAAATTCCCCCTCTATACATTCTCTTCCCTAGCTGTAAATGTTCAATAACTTCCCAGTCAGGGAATCTTTTTGTCACTTACATATTTGTTGCATGCATCATCAGTAGTTAAATATGCCCCAGTCCCCAATGTCATAAGATCCCAGCACAGCATCACAGGCCACAAAGACCATTGCCATGGTCATTACTAGGGGAAGGCGAAGAATCTTGCAGAGAAAAAACTAACTCAGGCACGCCATAGAGTTTCACTTTGCAAGGTGCTACTGCATTGTCCCCCTCTATAGATCTAGCAAACTGCTCCTCAGGTCACAGGAGCAGGTACCAAGCATTCTCAGACCCTGGCCACAGCTATGCAGTCCCCTCATATAAGAGCCATGATTGACCACTAGACTGACCACCTTCAAAGGTAATGGTAAAGCGCTTACGTGCCTTGGCTTTTCTATAGTAACCGAACCTTCCCTGGGTGTCAGATATAAGGAGAGAAAGTCAACATGTAAATACTGTAGTGACGTTCCTTAGCCAGAAGCTGTAGATCCTAAGGATCCATGGGGAAAGCAGATAACCACACTGATCCACAGCCATCCCACTGGATAGACCTCTCCTCTGCCCTGCAGTCTAGGAAATCTTCCCACATAAGGGTCCATCAGCTAATCCCCTCTGGCTGCACATGATCCCTCTGTAAGTGTAAGTGTGTGTGGGGGTGTGTGTGCAGGAAACGCAAATGCAACCAAATCCAGCCAAACCCAGTGGTACGTCTGCACACAGCCTCTGTGCACTCCACGGCAATGAATGTGCTCCAGAGCCCACTGCTCTTTCTTGTGCCCCACTTTACTTACAAGTACGTCTGTCCTCCCTTTGCTAGCCCAGGTGGAAGGAGCATGAGCGGAGTTACTCTTCAGTATACACTTCAGTATAGGGGCAGAACTGCTCCCCTACCAAGCTAGTATCTTGCCTCTAATCTCCTTACACTCTGACCCCTACCCCATAAACAAGTATATGTTGTGTTAGAGAGTGAGAGAAGCAGAGCAGAAAGTGATAGCACTGTGCTAGTTGGAGAACAGGAAACTCATGGTGCTTTTTTTCATTTCCTTCCAACAAACAGGAGAAAAGAAAACGTGCTATGTACAAAGCCATGTAATGTCACACTGCATTGACCTTAGGGAATCTTCTGTGGAATATTTTTCCCCTTTTGATTTTGCAATTGTTGCCCACAGACACACACACACACAGCAACACACCTTATGATCACATAAGCCTGAATTGTTCTTCCGCTTATTTTCCTGGCATTCCAAGGATGTTTTGTAAATAAAAGTTCAATTGTGCTCATTAGATATTGACAAAGCATTTCTGAGCATCTCCTGCGTCAAAACACAAGTATAAAACCTCTTCATTGAATTTGTATTGTAAACCATTCAGGATGGTGCCACAAATTCAACTTTAAGGTGTTTTAACAGTGAAAAGTGATTATGCAGAATAGCACCTGCTTACTCTGCCAATCAGCTGCTGGCCTTTTACTTAGTTTTTACTACTTTTTATTGTTGTTAGCTCTGCAGAGCCGATGCAGTATGGGAGAGGGAGCTGAATTCTATTCAGGTTTGCACATAAACAGGATTGTTAACTAAACTCCTGTTGCAGGTGACTACTGGTGATGCACAAGCCAAAAAGAATGAAGCTTAAGCTGCCAGGGCTGGCACAGTTAGACCCTCCAAAATTGCTTTTTTACGTGCAAACTGGACAGATTTATCTAGACATCACTGAGACAATACATAGAAAACATCATGCTGCCATTTTTAGACATTTTTCAAAATAAGACTCCACTTTACAGGCTCAAAGCTCTATTTATTAAAACTCTCCTGCGTAGGTTCTAATCACCACAGCATCTCAGCATCTTCCATTAGTGTGTATTAAGCAACATGACTAACTTCTGTCGCATGTTTGTTCTCTCATCCTCTTCCCAGTGTGAGAAGCATGTGCAGCGGAGTGCCTTGTTTTGGCAGGGTCTCCTCTTTCTTTAATAAATATTCATGTTGCTGTGTATTCAGGTTACAGAAGGCAGGCCAAGGAAATGCACTTTGCACTTGGAGTGGAAGGAGATGGCGTTTGTGATGGGTTCCCCAAGAACATTGCCCAAATAAAGGCTGCAGGGTCAAACACCTAATGTCCAAATCACTCAACATCCATGATATTGATAATTTAACACAGGTGCAACATTAATGTAACATTCTATATATACAGTTCTATGCCTAAGCCTGCATGCTCTCACTATATATTTTATTTCCATAAACACACACCATATATATAGTGTATGCACTGCGTACGTTACTGTATAGCCTCCCTTCTGACCACCTTAAAAAAAAAAAAAAGTGTGTGGTGTAAACATCCTGCACACCCAGGCAATAGATTAATGAATGCAATTACTGCAAGTGACCCAGTAGTGCCCCCCCGGAGGAAGAGACAGTGTTTCCCATCCAAACAGGTCCCCCAATTACTAGCATTCAACAACCTTCAAAAGAGTCATGTACCATGCGTTTTGAAAAGCAAATGCAAAACCTCTTATCAAAAGAAAACAAAATGCAAAGCAGAGAGTCAGACAGGGGGGAGACAAGTGGGAATTTCCTCCCAAAGAACCAGCTGTTGCATGAGTCTCCTGCACGCGACTAGAATTAAGCAGGACCTGCACTGAGCGTTTCCTCTGACTGAGCAGATGGGACTAATCTTTAGTTGGAAACACAAAACTATCATACCTCCAGCTCTAGGTCAGTGTTGGCGCTGCTCCCATTCTGAAGGGTGAATCCACATTGGAATCCTTGTTCCTACAGCCACTGGACCTGTCAAAGATCAATTTTAGAATTTGACCAGAATTTGAAAAAGGATTGGACATGTGCGCGGAAGTCAGACAGGATTAAAACTATAACCCAGTGTTTGGAAGGGATAGAAGCCTTCAGGGCATAAACCAACCTCTACAGATGGGGTTAAATGGTAGCTATCCTTGAGCTGGTTATTTCATGTGACTACTGCAGGGTTTTTTGTACATTCCCTCTAATGCGTCTGATTCTGGCCACTGTCAGAGAGCCGACATTGTACTAGCTGGAAACGAGGTCTAGTCTGGTCTGGCAATTCCTACCATATGATAGAGAAGTAACAGGCTGACCTTTACAGGTCCATATTCCAAATGAGGTTTTAGCTTTATTGCTGTTATTTTTAGGAAGCATGATCTGGATAATATTCGCCTGCATGATTTGCAACCTCATTCAATTCAGTCACTGTCAGCAGGTGACTGGTAGGCGTTTGCTTCCTCAATATGCACTTATCTAAATCATTTTATTAAAACTAAATTATATATGTATATATAGTAGGCAGACAAGCTACAAATGTCAAAGTTTGAAAGGAGCAGCCACTTCCCTGGAAAGCAGGGATTTGAGAGGGATGCTGTGAATATCTGGTTGCCTGTTAGTTTCTGTGGAGCTTTAACACACTTCATTCTCTGGTAACCAAAAGGCCAAATAATTTCTATCAACATATAATGGATTTTCACAGCCTGTTGTTGTCGTTAGCTACCCATTCACTGAGGATATTTTCAGGAAGTTGCAAGGGATTGGATGATGTGTAAACATTTGCAAATCTCTGAACAAGCTGAAATGGTAAACAATCATACACTAATACTGTTGAATGGCTAAACAAGTGCAAGTGTTTATCTGGAAGATTTCCCCCCAATTTCCCAGTATTTCAGATGAAAAACAGATCTGCATTAACCCCTTTATTGCAGTATGTATCTCAAGTAGCAGTTTAAACAGCAGTCATTCTGATGAATGAAGCCATTGGATTTGCTAAGCATCACGGATGTCCAGATGTTCCATTTAAAATTGGCACTTCGATACTAGCCCTGTAAGGCTAACCAGTGAGTGGCTTCTGGCCCCGCAGCTAAATCCAAAGTATTATAGTTAATTTTTGTTTTATGATTTTAGTGCTCATTAGAGTTGCCACACTGACACTACTAGAGAGTGAAATTCTGTATCCACGGAACAGCAGCACCTTCCTCCACCCACCTCACCTCCAACTTTTAGGAAGGTAAGAGTACAGTAAATCAATTACTTCAACCCAATTATTTTTGTACTATAAACTGTGTTAATTCAGAACCCAGCTAGAGACCCATCTATTGGTAAGATCACGGGACTGAAACACTCTGGCAGGGTTCCCACAGGCTATGGTAATACGAATAAATAAATAAATCATAACTCTGCCCACAATAATCATCCTCCATCTCACAAATGACCACTCTACAGTCCTCAAACTACCCCTTCCCCAAACGCTTGTGATATATATCGAGATTTACAGTTGGCCCAGAAGGTTAATAAATCCAGGGTCTCCAAATGTCTTCTTAAGATCCAACCACCCATCTCCCCTGCCCCCCAAGACATCCACACAGAAGAATGTGAAATGAAGATGTTCTAGTTTGGGGGTTTATGTTTCTGGGATGGATGAGGAAAACAGCAAGGTCACTCACCTGGTTATCTTCCCACAAACTTTACTGAACAATTTTCTATTTCTGTTACCTGAATAATTATCATAATTTCCACCCACCAGACTGTGAAACCCAATAATCAAAAATAAGACGAAATAAAATCCAGCTGCATGAGTCTGCAGCAGTTAAAGCTCCCTTAAATAGATACAGGTGAAGTTATCATTTCAAGGGATATCTCCACTACCAAAAGTAGTCCAAAATTATACTCTTCAGTGAAAACCCATGTTCTATCCTGTACTGCAACTTCCCTCTAGTGGTGAAAGGAGCAAGGTGCAGTTCTTTTAAATGACAGGAACTTAATGAGGTTTTTCCACACAACCAGAATCACAGACTGCACATTGCAGCGCACTGAAATATTCCACTGCCTCAAAGAGAGTTTCATTATAATAGAATCCATTATGATTCTGCTCTGTTCTTAAACTTCACATGCCACAGGTTGCACGGGCCTAACGCAAGCAGTATTAAGGTGTGAAATTAGCACCAAAAATCAATGGCTGGAACGGAACACTCAGGAGTGGGTGTGGCACTTGAGTCATGTGATGATCTCAGATGACTTACAAAGATGCTACAGGAGTGAAAAGTATTAATCTAAGCTGCTTTTCACTGACTATTTTTGATTTCCATGAAGTCATGATGACTGATATAGTTATTGTTAAAAAGGCATAAAGGGGACTCCTGATTAGAAAAAGTATTTAGGTTGAGGATGTCATGTGGCTCTAATACAAAGAAAATATCACCACTAAAAATATTTCATTATATTTAATGTGTGGAGACACCCTATCTGGGATGCCTGGTTTCCTCCACACCTATTCCTGTTTATCACTACACCATTGTATTATAGCCTCTCCCTCCCTAACCAGATGATAGCTTTGTGGTATAAATCTGTTACAAGACCTTGGGGGCGTTAAAGAGGCAGGAATTTGTTGCTGGCTGCGTTTCAGCCCTAGGGCCTTTCCAACATTACTATTTGCTGAATATCTTTCCTCTTGGTTTCCCTGCGTAAGTATAAGCTTCCAGGTTGAATCCTCATTTAACTATTTCCCATCCGTGTTTATAACTACTACATCCCTTTGCATTATTTGTCCTTACTGATGTCTCCCACACCTATCTTAGTATCAGCAGAACTGACAAAAAGGTTTAAAAAGAAAAAAAAAATCGGAAAAAAATAAAATGTGTGTGTATCTGGCTGAAGTCCTCAAAATCATCGGAGATCACTTTCCAAAAAACAAAGGGGAAAAAGTCACATCTAGGTACTCAGAAAAGCCGGAGACAGCAAAAATAAGCTAATATGCTAACTGTAAGGTGCTGGTAAATTTAAATGTACAATAAAATATGTCCACATATTAGGACATATTGAAGTCTGGGAGAATATATTCCAGCACAAGATTGTCCTCAGATCCATCTAAATCCTCATATTTCAACTTCCCCTTCTAATTATTCAGTCAGGTAGTAAGGAAAAGCTTTTGTATCATCATCATTGAAAAACAAAATATACCCCCACCTTCTTCCAGTCTGAACTTATTAGGAAAACACAGCAGCAGTTAAAACCAATAGATGTGAATTCAAATTGGAGCACACAGGCATACTCACAATTCCACATTCTGACACACTAAAAGTCACATACCACACATGCACAACTAAGTTGTTTATAACTGAAGTTTCTTCTAATTTGTCAAAGACGTTTTCCTAATTGTGGACAAAGTCCACGGCAAGTGTGAAATTTCAAAAATGGCAGTTTTGAGTTATCAAAATGAGAAAAAAAGACCCTCTCAAATTTCTCAGACTACCACTCACCTTTCATTTTTGAATATATTGAAAATGGACAAAGGGAATTTTACCGAACTTTCCACCCAAAATCCACCTTTAGGCTAAGCAAAAGCAAATCAAATTTACCAAAAGGGCAATTCCATGACACCCCTCCCCACCCGCCCAAATTCTAAGCATCTGCAAGTCATATGTATTTGTCATTGATTCATAGACTCTAAGACCAGAAAGGACCATTGTGATCATCTTGACCTCTTGCATAGCACAGGCCACAGGAACTTTCCCCAAAATATTTCCTAGAGCTGATGATCTTTTAGAAAAAGATCTGGTGTTGATTTAAAAATGGTCAGTGATGGAGAATCCATCACAACACTCGGTACATTGGCCAATGGTTAATTACTCTCCAATAAAAATGTATGCCTTATTTCCAGTCTGAATTTGCCTAGTTTCAACTTCCAGACATTATATCATATTATACAATTTGACATCTGAAAACACAAGAGTGACAAAAAAGTATCAAAGGATTGTTGCAGAAATATCAGAGTATTTAAAATCATATAGCAAAATGACTTCTATTTACTTCCACTTTAGATTCCACTTGGATTCAATGCCCACCTCTTCTAGACACAGTGAAAAACAAAAAGCCATGTACAATATACTCAGGGTGTGCAAACTGGTTCATTTTTACTTAGTTTATTTTAGAATTTCCACTGAAGATTTAAAATTGATACAATTCCTTAAATTAGCAAAACATTAATACCCCTAGTCAGAAAGTGAAAATATTAAAGTGTTTCTCTTTTCCAACTTGATGGAGTTTAAAATCAGTTTGTATGTTCACTTTGAAAGAACATGAATAGTCTTTTCACTCTCCCTGCTACACTTCTGAAAACACAAGTATGAAACCGTACAGACACAACAGGAGTGTGCAAGTGCCTCAGAAGAAGCCAAATCCTCTTTGGAAGCACACTCAGTGCAACATTCGGCACTTATAGCAATACAGGAAACAGGCTTCTGATTGGCAGGGCAGGCATAAATGAGTGGGTACAAGCACAAGATGTGCTGGGTCTGTACTACCAGTGAAGCGCAGTAAAAACTACTGGATTTAAAAAAAAAAAAAGGCTTTCACCACCTCTGAAATCATCTAGCAGCAACAGCTCCTGTCAGTCACCAATGGAAAGTGGTATTCCTGGAAAAGGGGATTCAATGGCACTACTGCTGCTCAGAAATTTTCCAGGATTGAGTAAATATTTGAGAGGAGGCAATTACTGAAAACTTCCTCCAGGCTGTCAAAGTTCAACCTAAAAGGACCAGAATGTCACAAGAATCTGCTGATTCAAACAGAGAAGAAATGAAGATCCCCATTTCAATACAATTCTAAGGACAACATTTGCTTCTTTCCTCTCTTGTTGAAAGAGAAGTGGGAGGAGAGGTCTTCGGGGATTGATGAGGTTTGCCAAGGAGAGGAATGATGCTGCGAGAAGCTGAGATCAAGGGTCTGTAAATGAATGTGCACCCTGCCTCTTTTTCCAGTCTCCTTTTCTGCTGGCTCTTTAACCAGTGCTGACGTGATGCACTTGCCCCTGGTCAGGGAGGTTATGGCAGGAAAAAAACTTGGGCTAAATGCTTCCTCTTGGTATCAGCTTGGCATTCTGGGCACTTTTTAGCAATCTGGGGAGACAGATGAACAAAACACAGATTACAGGCATTACATTTCCTGACAAATGTCTGCATAGAATAGATCTGCAAAGGAGGAAGTCTACAGAATAGCAGTCTCAATACAAACATCAGTCACGCCCACCATTTGCCAGTCCCCAACAATTATAATTATTACAAACATACTTTACATGTAACCATTTAACTGTTTGTGACACAAGAAAGAAAAGGAAAAATCTCCTAATGAAGTAGCAATTCAAGCTGAGCGAAGAACCAATTTTTCTGTTCAGGGGCTGAAAAAAAAAAAAAAACCAAAACTGAAAATTTAGTTCGCCTCAAACTGAAAACTGATTTTTTTTAATCTCACCGAAACAAAACATTTACTTTGACCTGAAACAATTTTTTTTTCAGTTTGCTGTTTCAGGTTGTTTGAGTGTTTTTCACCTTTTAAATTAGATAAATTTCTAAATGAAACATCTTTCAAATTGAGATGTTAAACTGTTTAAACTTAAAAATGATGAAAAGAAAATGTTTTGACTTTTTCAATTGTACCCCCTTTTTTCAGGTAAAATTATCCACTAAATTTGACCCAAATTTTCAAGTAATTTTGGTGCCCTTAAGAATGCATTCCTCAGCAATTTAGCCATCAAAAAAATTCTGCCCAATTCTCGTAGCAACTCACCCCACAGGAATGGTTTCTGTTAAACGAATTCCAATTGTGCAATTACTAAAAAGGCTAAAATAAAGGGGGAAAAAATGCAGAATATGCAACAGCTGTTGCAAAAGTATACAAATATTTGGTTGTTCAAAAAACTAAATAAGATAGTAGCTGAACTTCTTGAGCTCCCACTTCCTCTTGTACAATTCAAAGCACAGAACAGGGGAAGTGACCTATTTGAGACGCAAAGCAACCCGTGATGTTTATGGCCATGGCCAAGTTGTGGTGGCAGGACAAGATGCAACTGTTAGCTGATTGTGGCTATGTGAAATAAGTGGATTTTTAACAGTGGGATAGCTAATGCATGTTAGTTACCTCACTGTAAAAAAACGCCTTTTTTGGATCCGTGAAGACAAAGCCTGTGAGATGAAAACCTCTCTGCTGTGAAGGTTACAGCCTGTTGGTCTCACTGCTCCGAACGTGAAAAAGTTCTAGCCTTTATGAACTTGATCCTGTGAGATTCCTTATTATGTCCCTAGTTAAGAGAGCTAGTTTTTTTTCCCACATTGAGGGAAAGGTAACCTCCAAGACCTTCTTGTTGACTTACTCTCTGTTCAAAGATGAAGCAGCCTAGAACCAATTTTTCCACTTCCTCCTAGGAACTCTGGGACGAAGGCGATTGGCCAAGGAAAAAAAATGCTTTAAATATTTTAAAAGTGAGATTGTCTAAACTAAATTTAGTCCTTGTGGAGGCCATACTGACAGCCTTGGAGATTGCTACATACTCAAAGGACAGATGTAGCATGAGCAATAGCAGTTCAAGGTCTTCCAGTATAGAAGTTAGTCAGTCCTCGTAATAGAAGCTAGACTGCAGCAGAGTGGCTTAATGCATTAGTCTTTTGATTCTGGAAACGGGTTTAAAGGCTACAAATGGACAGAAGCTTGGTTGTCTCAATCTAATCCCCAGGAGACATCCATTTGTAAGCATGCTTTGATATCCTCAAATGGAAGGCACTATATACATGCAAAGTATTATGATAGTCTGCCCATATTACAGACCAACTGCGCAAGGTAGAACAATGTATAGTTTTTCTGCTCAGGAATAACATGCACAAAATGCTGCAAATCAGGACTGAGGCACACTGGAAGAGGTATGTGGAAAAACTGCACAGTGTCTACCTGTTCACTGTATACTGGCGCATTTAAGACCACCAATTTCACAAAACATTTAAAGACTAAGCCCTACAGTATACATCATGTGCATGATGCTCAGCTTGCCAAATTGGTCTTGAAAGAATTCACTGGAGAGAGATATCTTTCCCAAGCTGCTCTTCCTAATGCATGCCCTATGGACTGAACATCCTCCTGTGCTGAAAGTTCCAATGATCGACCATCATTCTTCCCACACCTTTAAGTGGTCTTACCATAATAATGACTGAAAAAGGACTAAAGATTAGGGTAAAAAGAAGTCATTGTGTGCTGTATGATGGATTGTTAGTCACTTCCTCATTAAATGCAGTAAGCTTGAACTGGTTATTTAGAATGAATGAACTCATGAGTAACTTGTAGTAAAAGGAACAAAGTTTAGTCTACAAGTCACCAGTTCGAATCCAGACCAGGCCAAATGTTTCTACCATGCGCTGGTGGTTTGGGGGCCCAGAGGAAATAAGTGGTCAGTGGCTGTTCATTTCCTGCTGGTGAGACATCTGTCACAAAACAAATCACCACTGGGAATGAAGCTGGATCAAGAACTGAACAAGAATGAGGGGTGGCTCCTCCTCCTCCAGGCTTTAGAGAGAGATGAGAAAATTTCTTTCCTCTCTCAGATCTTTTGTGTCCCACAATATTAACACTCGGTTTCCCGCTCTTTCCTAGGTGACTGGATGCAGAACAAACCTTTTATCCTGTCTCTTGGATCAGAGAACCTGCCCCACACCAGGCCTTTCTAAGAATGACAGCTTCCAAAACTGCAAGATACTCAACTTTTCATCAACCAAACTATACCAGACCCATGCCACAAAGTAAGCCAAATATGTTTGTTGCAGAGCTTTCAACTCTGGCAACAGGCCTGAAAACACTGCAGCTAAGAGTGTGCCTCCCAGCATGGGCATACAGACTTGTGCTAACTTCACTCACGCTTGCTTGCTAAAAATAGCAGTATGGATGTTGTGGCATGGGAGGTGGCTTTGGCTAGCCATCCAAGTTCAAGCCCATCCGACCCCCTGGATCGGCACTTAGGGGAGTAGCCCAAACTGCTGCCCAGGCTGCAACATCCACACTGCTACTTTTAGCAAGCTAGTGCAAATCTGTCTACCCAGGCTGGGAGGCACACTCCCAGCTGCAGTGTATACATACCCTATATCACTGGTCACAGGTTCCTGAAGGGAGGAAATGCAGGTGCTCGAAAACCAGTTGGTCCTGCAGGATAAGTGGCTGGTATATCCAGGGTAGTGTAGCCAGATCCTAGTCAGAGCGGAAGAATCACATTTCCTCCATGAGACAGGTCAAGAGACCCAAGACCTGTGCTGCGTGCATTCAAAGAAACCAGGAGGGGTAGGTCTTCAGCGAAAAAGAGGTTTGCTCCTAATTTGGGTTAGCTAATCCAAATTAACTGACTTGGGTTAAAATAGCTACGAAGATACGGCAACTCCACTTTTAACTTGAGTTAGCAGCATGAGTTAAAGCCTATAGGGGAGCCTATGTTTGAACTCAATCTGCTAATGAGAGTTAAAAAATGAGTTGCCACGTCTTCCCTGCTATTTTAACCTGAGTTAACTAATGCAGATGAGTAACCAGAATTAAGAACACACTCCCCTCCCCCCCAGTGAATACATGCCCTCTGGGAACAGAAGTTAAGACACCACTACATCCATGACAGGTTGGTTGTAACTACACTCCATACAACAAGGGTGTGCCATTTCATCTCTATAGGCTGCTGAGAATTATGTCAGAAGGACGGAAGGTTCATTTGCTTGTGAGCTAATAAAAAAACTAAACTAATCTTGGGAATTAAGGTGTCATTCAGTCCTAAGAAGCACCACCTCATCCTGACGAAAAATACAGTATGGTCCAGTACTGTGGCTCCCCACCCCCTCCAAAAAAACCTCCAGCCTGACATAATAGCAATTAGGAAAGAGTTTACAAGTGAAAAATCACAGGGAGTCCTTCCTCAGAGGTTCAAAGGAAGGATTCATAAAAGGTCTGTAGCAAACAGGAAACAAACGTGGATTTTTCAGTTCTTAGGAATCTAGTGATATGATGCTGTTTTATAATCAGCCTGGGCCTTCTGCAGCAGAGATTAAGAAAGGACATACCAGCAGGATGCTGGCCTCAAGGGCTTTCTCCCTCGAGAGGGGCTGATGAGCAAGCTGTCCGGGAACAGGCAGACAGGTATTCCTGTTTCTTGGACAGCTGCCACTAGGACCTCAGTAAAGATTCATGGCAAGGCCAACAAATTGAAACGAAGGGACTTATAATACTCAAAGTGTCTCCTGTAGTGGCAGAAATTTAGACACTTGTAATGACACACTTCACTCCTGTTTCTGCTCTATCAATGACAGGAAGTTCTGGGGATGCAGAACTTTTATGATAGACTTAAAAGCCTCCATACTGAAGTTTGACTTTTGAGTGAATAAACTGAGTGCTTTGAGATCCAAGATGGTCTGCATGGCCCTTTTCTATTTTGAACCAAAAAGAAACAATCAAACACACTCCATAAGATTTCGGTTTGATGGAACTGGTTCTATAGCCCTAATCTGCAGAAGTCACAAAATGGCCTATTGGTCTTCTTGTAATTTCCTGGATTCTTTAATGTTGGGAATATCATGCATTTGGCGGGGGGGGAGGGGGGGAGAATTCTATTGAACAGCTGTTCTGAATCAATTCTAGAACCCATTTGTCTGAAGACGTCTTTATTATTAATTTAATCTGGATTTTCCACACCTTGTCAATATATTCCAGGGTCTTCTTCCTGACAAACAGTCCCTATGAAGCTCAGAAGACTGGTAGGTACAGAAGGACTGCCTGTTTCTGAATGCTTGCTCATAGTCCCTTCTGTACTGCTTCGTGGATGAGAGGAGAGGGATCTCTCTTTCTTCTCTGCTGCCTTTGTGACCAACTTGTCTACAGGCCTCTGATTAACACCCTCGTCCTCACCCCCGAGTACATGGAAGCTGTTAAGCCTTTTCATCCTCTCATCTGCCTTTCATGGGCAGAGCCACAGATCCTGTTAGGCTACTGTACTTGAGTCACTGAGAGCACTGCACAGCACAGGAAGTCTAGGAAAGTATCTGTTGTGGAGGATGCTACCAAAGAGATGCTTTGCAGTAATGTTTTCATCTTCTTATCCAGAGGGAAGGCATCCATCTCTGCAAGCCAGGATAACCCTAAAGTATCAGCATGATGCAGTGATGGCAGGAAGGTTGCCTCATGATTGTGCCTTATAGAAGACACTTCAGGAATGAAATGAAACCGGGCAAAGAAAATGTTTAAAATAAGAGTGAAGATGTATGAAAAATCTCTGTCACAAATTAAGTTCCTTAGATTGCCACTTGCACCTTTCTGGAGGCAGAGAAAATTGGGGAAGGCTCAGATGGGGTGAGGCTTTATTTCTCAACCAGGACAAAAGATATGGTCTGCCTTCAATCACTGCAGAATGGAGATAATGGAGTCAGAGTGGCAAGGCCCTGAAGGAAGCCTGAACCGTGTGTGTTGTTGGTAAGCAGAGGACTTCCGACTCCAGGGCTGTCCATCTGGTTCATTAAACCAACACAAAATTTACTAAAAGTTTCAGAAAATAACTGAAACTAATAAGCAAAGCCAACCTTTAAGAGCTGTTCCCAGCATGTTTTGCAGCAAGTGAAGGTACATAACTGGCATTTAAAAGGCACATCATCCTCAGATTTGCATTTAGAGCACTGGAATCTTCCTAAAAATAGCAGTTGAGAGAGAAGTTACCGGGGTGGGGAAGGAGGGGGAGAAAGAGAGAGAGAGAGAGAGAGAGAGGACACTAAATTCCAGTAACTCTTTGTTTCAGAAGTTCTTATACATTCATGTTTCCAGTGCATTTTGTAGAAAGCAATGGTTGAAGGTGTGTGCAATCTGTTTTATGAGGCCCCTGTATTTTAGAGGTGCAATTCCTGGCCCTATTACACAGTTTCTTCTGTGTGACCTCACTCAATTTTTCTGTGCCTCAATTCCCCATCTATGAAGCTGGGTAATACTGCTGACCTCACAGGGTAGGTGTGAGGATAACTGCATTAGTACTCAGGGGGCACTCATCCTAGGCCACATAAATACTTAGACAGAATGGACATAGTTGAACAAGAAAACCCAAATTTGATTTTATTCTATATAGGCTTTTATACCACACTCATCACTGCAGTATCTGAGTGCTTAAATACACATGAATAACTGTAGTAATAAAAGATGGCTTCATACTGTTCTTCTAAAAAGGGTGAACATAATTTGGATTTTCTACACATTTGTGACCACTCTTCTCTCGAGTTAGAGGGCAAAATCTCCGCCTAACACATCTACACCTACCACATTCTGGCTCCATATTGAGGGGCAAGACAGGCAAACTGCGTGGGTTGGTAGGCGCTCTGATGCTGCTGGATCCTGTCAATGTGTCTGTCTTTTGAGATCCAGGTTTGCTGTTCTGATTACTACAGAAGGAGAAAATCTTGCTCTGGGTTTTTCTTGGCACTTCACTCTTGAAAGTAGCTGCACACGAATACATATCAAACAGTATATAATGTGGTGTAATGCATAATATTAGACATACCTCAGCTCTTTGTGAAATTTGACCAGCTGGCATTTCCAGGAGGTTTTCATTTAGAAGCCTGCCAGAAAAATTTGATTCCCCCCCCCCCCAAATTACATTGTTCCATACCACAAGTTTCTGATACTGTATTAACATACACAAAATCATCATGAAAAAAATGGAGAGCCTTCCAGTGGAACGACTCTAATGTGGTAGACTCTACCTAAAGATAGTGGACTTTGCTCACATGGAAGGATCTTGCCTTAATTTTCACATGAGAGTAGAAGAATGGTTTTGCAGGTGACTGTCTCATTATTTCCTTGTGTTCATCCACTTGTCTTTCTGTACTCACCTGTTCTCTCTTGTCTGATACTTAGATTGCAAGCTCTGTGGGGCAGGAACTGTTGTTGTGTTTTGTGTTTGTACAGCACCTAGCATAATGGGGTCCAGATCCATGACTGGAGTGCTCCTACGTGCTACCACAATAATAAATAATACTATCTAAATGCCAGAAAAGTGTTCATTCCAAACCTGGTGTGTGGCTGACAGGTTTATCCTGAGTTTCACTGTTTTCTGCTTTGGAACACGAATTCTCCAAATTCAGAGGGCTCTTGGCCTCCTGCACTTCCGGTTGCAATTTCTTCTTTTCCTCACTGCAGCTCATTCCAGTCAGGTCTTTACACATCTGCCTGAATTGTTCTTTGTGGTGAGGACGCACAAACATGTAGAACCCTGCCCAAAATGTTTTAAAAAGTCAAACATACATGAAATGAATTGGTTTAGCATAGATTGTTCATTCCTTTTTGGAAAAGGGAAAAGCTCTATGGAGACTGAGCCAGAATAGCCACTGATTCCCACCCTCTCCCCAGCGCATCTGAAGGTTTGGGGAAATGTCTGATCATTTCTTGAGGGGGTCGATGCTTAATTTTTTTTTCTCACTAGAGGATGGATGAGTATTGGCATTGACAGCAGCATCAGCTTGTCTGAAAATTCTGCTTCCACCCTTGAAAGAGACATTAATTCTGTTCTGGTGCGACAATGAACACTGGAGGGTGTTACAGCAAAGTCAAGCAAGTTCGGTGCCCAAAAAGGTTGTCTCAAGAAGGAATCCTCTTGGTACGGTTTGTTTATTGGGAAAGAATCAGACCATTATAGAAATTTTAAAAAGTCCCCACTATGGGTTATTGCCAGGCTTAGACAATTCCTTTGTGGTACTTCAATTTGAAACTGGCTTGCTCACTAAAAACACTGATACATCATAGTCAATAAAAGAGACACAAAGTGGTTGAGGTAATATCTTTTATTGGACCAACTTCAGTTGGTGAGAGAGACAAGCTTTCAAGCTCTGTCACCAACAGAAGTTGGTCCAATAAAAATATACTACCGTCACACACTTTGTCTCTCTAGTATCCTGGGACTGACACAGCTACAACAACACTGCATATTCAATAATGTGACATTCAACAGAAAATTCTGACTCATCACATCATGTGGTTCATTTCCATCCTACTCTTCAGCTGTGACAAACCCACGTCTACAGTTAACAGAGTAGGGCAACCTACTTCCTAACACTCTGTTGCGAGATTCTGGATGGGATTCTGCGGGACCCAACAGAGCCACATTTCAGCATTTTCTACTCCTGTTAGCTGCTCTCATCCTTCAGCTGCCTTGCGCATTTAGCATCCACTCCTCCCTGAAGAGAACTGCCCATCAAAGGCACTAGGATGTCCACAAGTCAGTAAGAGGGCAGTAATGAAACATTATAGTAGTGGAATTAGAGATCCCTCTTCAAGGTGGTTAGGCCCAACATGTGTACGTTTTCCTTTTTCTTTATCTGTCTGAAAATCTGTGTGTATTATTTAAGCTAAATCAAAACCTAACCTCAACTTTTCAGTGCCAGTAGCCTAGGATATAATGAGACACTCTACAATAACAAACCAGCACACATGGGCAGAAAGGGGAAAAAATTCTGTAAGGAAATAAATGTCAGTTTCAAGATTCTAAAGGTTTATTATAAATAATGGTAAATAAAGAGTGTTAATCATGATAAAATTCCTTAACTGTGTCCATGTAAATACCGGAGGGGAAGAAACAGTGAATCAGAAGTGAGACTGTCTGTCCCTAAACGCTGAAAGTCTTTTAGGGCATAGCACCAGATATGACAGCCAATCGCCATGAGAACAGTCGTTTGAGAGTCTATGCAATCACCAGAATCACCTGTTCTAAAGAGCAGTCCTTGCAGAAATAAGGAAAATAATGCAATGAAATCATACAAGTGAAAGAAGCACATCTGCAGGAAGTGAGTGTAGTTGTGGAAGGATTATCTCAGTTTTAGGTTTCTTCAGGAACCGAGTGTAATCAGAACAAGTGGAAGCAGTGCCCACTTTTATAACTTCAAAATTACCTGGATTTGGCGAACACTTTTATGCAGCAAGTCCCATTTTCCCAGAGTGCTGATTACAGAGAGAAGAGATGCAATGTGTTCTGTCAGTGCTAATAAGTTCATCGGAAGGATAGAGTTTGCAAACCAATTTATGCCGATCACTGAGAGTTTACTGTGTACATCTGAGGTGTATGAGGGACAGGATCACAGCACCTATATCTATTTCTAAAACAAAAAAAAATTAAAAATACTTGCGTTGCAGGAGGTGAAAGTACTCTGGCTTCTCGGTGGTGAGGGCAGCTACCACCAACACCATGGCGTCATAGTCATCTGTCTTCTTATATGCCGATAGTGCTGCACAGAAGCGGCTGTAACTGTTTTTGTCCAAAACTTTTTTCAGATCATTGAGATATGTAGCTCTGACTAGCTCATGGTGATCCTCTCTGCGAGAGCTTGATGCCTCTTCGGGGTCCTCCTTAGGGATATGGGTGTGATTTTCTCCTGAGAGAGAACATACATTATCAACGCTTTGGGAAGGACAATCTAGAATTTTTAAGGGAGACACCTTGTACCCTGCCTGCGTATTCTAGGAATCTGTTAAATCAATGGAAAATCAGCCACAATGTGTGAGGTCAGTACTAAAATAACGCCTTGGGTTTTCCCTTAGGCAGCAAGCAGCAATCTTCCAAACAGCTGTGCTAACAAGCAGTGCTGGCATGCCAAGGAAGGAAGTAAAAAAGCCCAATTCATTTAACAAGCATAGGATTTATCCTCACCCAGGAAATAAAGTGAGAAAAAAATAACGTTTGCCAAATAGGAAATCATCATCAAAAGGGAATTATTATTTCAAAATTTTAAAAACACAGCACCATATGCAATAGAGAGTACAAACCTGATCAAAGCAGCTAACACCATTCTTTTAACCACATAATTAAAGTATATTTTGTTGCAGTCCAAAGGAGTGCTTTTGATTGACAGGCCATTATGCCGTCTTACAGAGATAAAGCTCTGGTTTGTATTTCAGCACAATGCCAATCAACAGTTTCAAGTTCTTAAATGGCCACATGTTGACAACTTTAAAAAAATTTTTTTTTTAAACTGCAGAACAAAAATTGAAATTCTCTTTGAAAAGGAAGGGACTCAACTCAGTTCCCTGAAGGGGGAGAGGGCGGAAAGAGCCTGGTGGGAATTTTGTAATCGGTATCTTTTTACATCACGACATATCATGGAACCATCTGACACCCTCCCTCATAAGGAAACATCCTATTTAGGGGGTAACCTAGATAATAGAGAAATGTAGAAACTCTTTCTTAATACTGGGGACACGTGTATGAAAACTGGCGTTGTTGTTTGTTAATGGCTCTTCTATTCCAACTGCTTGTTTCCCCCACACACAGCCTCTGAGCCATCAAACATTCCTACACGATCACAGAGAACTATGAAATCAAGTTAGAATTAATCAGTCGGCGATAACCATATCCTGAAAACAAAGATCCGGTTCTCATACAAATGTCCCTAAAAATATAGGAGAGAAGGAAACAGGAAGCAAGAAAACTAGAATTGCTTCATAAATGATATTCTTTTAAAGCTTCCCAAGAAATGTCAGCAGCTCTTTGCAAGAAAATGATTAAAAAGTCTTGGACTATTCCTTACTTTTTAAAATACTGTAAAATGTTAACGTTTAACAGGTATAGTCACTGATTACTGCTAAGGACCACGTCTAGAGGGCAGTTAAAAAAAAGAGTTTAGTTTGTATGAACTAAGCTTACAAGTAGTGATAGGAACAGTTACCTTATTCATTTCTCCAAGAAATTCCCAGCTGATCTCAGGAATAGCACAGATCTACACTGAGCCACTGACTTTCAGAGGTAAATGTTGGAGAAAATAAGGCCAGAAGGATGGATGCAAAAAACATGATGCAACTACATGAATACATTTACTGACCTGCATTTTTGAAAAATATAAGCCTAACTTTTTGCTCTAGGCACATGCTATGACACCGAGGCACATTTGTGGTTAGTACTGTGTCAGCAGGTCTTGTCAGGCCTGACATACTCATCACACCTAGCACATTATTGTTATAATCTGTATCTAAAAGGTGGCATGTTAGATATCATTGGAAAACTAATAACTCACTGATCATTAAAATTCTTGTCTGATGTATGCACAGGGTGTGTACAAAAAGTCATGAATATGTGCTAGAATTATATTCTTAAAACGTGTTTGGCAAGCAATGCATAAGCACAGTGCTTCAGACAAAGAAAGGTGGATTTACGTCAACATATGTATAAGCAATAAACAGGGCCATCCAACTAACAAGGGGAGGAGATTGCTAAAACACAAATTATTATTTTCCTGCAAACACCAGCGGGGGAGAAAGAGCATGGAGCTTCTTTCATCACCAGACTCCAATTTGCCTTCCTCACAGCTTGAATAAACTTTACTTTCAGGTATAGTCTTGAGAATAATCTATTTTAAAGGTTTACTGGTCTATAAAGATGGAGGTGGGGAACTGAACTGATAAGCAATTTAATTAACTGATTGTATACAATATTATTATATTATAAAAGTTTATACAGTGAGGTCTTTTCTAAAAGCTACTGACACACTGGTGATTAATGTCATAATGAAACGCCTGTATTAACACTATAGGAGGAAATATGGATATTTAAATGATATTATGCTTTAAAGCCTGTGACAAAACACGGAGAAACAGGTTCCCTTCCCGACAGTAAAGAAAGTATCTACCTGTCTTCAATATAAATGAAGCATGGTAGAATCAAAACAATGGAAGCCCTATTTACATACAGGGGGATGGGAAGCCCACAAGAAGGGAAGAACAGCATGAGGTTATCCTGCCTCTTGAAACAAGGTAATTGAGCTTTGGAAGACAGAAGAGAAGGTTACTCTGTGCAGTAACTGAGGTTCTTCGAGATGGTTGTTACTGTGGATGCTCTACTTTAGGTGAATCTGCGTGCATGCGCTTATAATCAGAGGTTTTAGTAGCAGCACCAGATGGGGGTCCCATAATGGAGTGGGGGCTCGTATTTCAGGGTAAAGGTTGCAAAGACCCTTGAGGAAGTGTGTAATCGTCAGGTAGGAGAAGATGGAGAACCTGTCCTCTTTATGGTGGAATGCTGTGATTGCCATGAGGTGTACTCTGATCGAGTTCACGGAGAGATCCCATCTGTTAAGTTCCAGTATATAGTCCAGTACCGTTGGTAAAGCAGAGAAAGTTGCCATAATTTGTCTATTTCGGCACCATGTATTGAATCTCTTCCATTTGTGTAGGTAAGTATGTCGAATAGCAGGTGGTCTGCTGTTTAAGAGAATGTCCCTTACCTCCTCCGAACAGGTCATTTAACTGTCTCGGAGACATGGAGTAACCCTGCCTTCAGGTGGAACCTTGCCGGTGTGCGTGTTGAATTTTGTTAGTTTATTTGAAGATCTAGAGCTACTGTCTTTAGTGCCTCTTCTCAAGTCGATGCTTTGAGTAAGCAATCATCCAAATAGGGGAATATTATGGACCCGTTGTTGGCAGAGGTGGGCAGTCACTACCACAAGAACTTTTGAAAATACCCGTGGAGCAGTGGATAATCCAAAAGGAAGTACTTTTCCCAGAACAAACCCGAGAAACCTCCTGTGTGAGGGATGTATCGTTATGTGGAAATATATGTCCTGGAGGTCAAGGGCCGAGAACCAGTCCCCTCGCTCTAGTGCTGGAATTATCATTGCTAGCGTGACCATCCTGAATTGCAGGGTCTTAAACTTGTTGAGTCTTAGATCAAGAATGGGCCTCTATACTCCAGTTTTTTTTCCTGGATTAGAAAATAATGGGAGTAGAAACCCTTCCCTCTGTGTTGTGTTGGTACTGGTTCTATTGCGCCCAGGTTTAGGAGATGGCTTATCTCTTGTTGTAGTAGAGAAGGGGTCTCAAACATGCAGCCCATGGAGGAGTTTGCTGCAGCCCGCCAAGCTCCCCGCACCTGCCCCCGCCCCCCCGGAGTTATTTCCTGCAGCCGCCAGGCTCCCTGCACCCGCAGCCGCCTTTTCCCCCCAGCACACCGCGTCCCCGCTCCTCTGCCTACCTCCAGGCGCTTAGTGCTTTCCAGGAGGGAGGGGGAGGAGCGAGGAGCCGCTCGCTCAGGGGAGGAGGCGGAGAAGAGGTGGGACAGGGATTTAGGGAAGGGGCTGGAAGGGGGCGGGGCCTCATGGAAAGGGTAGAGTGGGGGCAGGGCTGGGAGTAGCGGGGAGCAGGGGCTTTTGTACCTTTATATGAAAAGGTGTCGGTGATGCAGCCCTTGGGCCAACGTACTAGTCCTCATGTGGCCCTTGTGGTGATTTGAGTTTGAGATCACTGTAGTAGATGTTCATGAGAAGGGTCCTGTGACGTTGTGCAGTCTATATGGTTTCATAAAAACATGATAATAAGTGAATATAATGTAACTGGGATAGTTTTATAAAAATCTGATAAGTGACTATAATGCAAATGGGATATGCTTCGTGCAAAAGGTCTCTTGTAAGGTATCATTACAAAGCTTATAATCTACCGAGTATGATCATCTGATTTGTATAAATGTACCACTCTTGTATCTAAAACTAGAAATATAAAACATAACTCTGAGGGCCTATTGTAATTATGTAAAGTGTGGGCCATTAATGATGGTTTGGAATCTTGATGTCTCCCATTAACAAGGACCATTGTCTGCAGATGACTGTGTTTACCTGTGAGTCTTCCTGTATATGTGTGTGCTGGCAAGTGAGTAATGAAGTCTTGCAGTGACATGTGATCATGTCACCTGAACTGAAATCCATCTTTAACCTGGTGCTTTTCCAGTGAGGGGGGGGTGAAAACCCAGAGGGACAAAGAGTTCCCGCCTTATGCAAAAGATATATAAAGGGGTGGAAGAGAACAGAGAGGGAGAGGAGCCATCATGGAGAAGCCCCTAGATAACACCTAAGCTGGAACAAAAGCTGTACCAGGGGAAAGAATTGTGCCCAGGCCTGGAAGGTGTCCAGTCTGAGAAAAACTTACTGAAGCATCTCTGAGGGTGAGATTATCTGTATTTAGTTTGATTAGGCATAGATTTGCGCATTTTATTTTATTTTGCTTGTGACTTACTTTGTTCTGTCTGTTACTACTTTGAACCACTTAAATCCTACTGTCTGTATTTAATAAAATCACTTTTTATTTAGTAATTTACTCAGAGTATGTATTAATACCTGGGGGAGCAAACAGCTGTGCATATCTCTCTATCAGTGTTATAGAGGGCGAACAATTTATGAGTTTGCCCTGCATAAGCTTTATGCAGGGTAAAACGGATTTATCTGGGTTTAGACCCCATTGGGAGTTGGGCATCTGAGTGCTAAAGACAAGCACACTCCTGTGAGCTGTTTTTGGGTAAACTTGCAGCTTTGGGACAAGTGATCCAGACCCTGAGTCTGTGTTGAAGTGGACTGGAGTGTCTAATTCAGCAAGACGGGGTGCTGGAGTCCTGAGCTGGCAGGGAAAACAGTAGCAGGGGTAGTCTTGGCACATCGGGTGGCAGCTCCCAAGGGGGTTTCTGTGATCCAACCCGTCACAGGTCCCTGAAGAGGGACGGGGAGGGAGGGTGATTAGGGGGGATGGAGGTAAATTGGATGGAATAACCAGTCTCAATGATTTCTAGTACCCATTTGTTTGACATGATGGTCTGCCAAGCTGGGTGGAATGGGGTCAGACAGTCTCCAAATGGATGGGTAGTTGTGGATGGTTCCAGCATTTGAAAATGTGGGAGGTATCTTGGGTCCTCGACCAAACCTTCAACCCCTGTTGTTGGGACATTGAGGGTCAGAAGGGAGTGGTCTCCTTCTAGTGGGTCTCTGCCTCTGTGGGCCATACTGCCTCTGAAGTTGGGAGTAGGGCGCAGATCTTGTTCTTTACACCGAGTAATACTTCTCTTGTTTTTAATTTTGGGAAGGTATATAAATGGCCAAGGATCTGAGGGTTGCCTAGGAGTCCTTTAACATACGAAGCAACTCATCTGTCTTAGATGCAAACAGCTTCGGGACTTCGAATGGAAGATCCTCGATGACAAATTGTACCATTTTGGGGAACCCAGTGAGGTGGAGCCAGGAAGCTCGTTGCATTATCATGGATGTGGCGATGGAACGTGCCGCCATGTCTGCCAAGTCCAGTGAGGCCTGTAAGGCTGATCGAGCAAGAAGGTGGCCCTCCGAGATGGTTACTTTTAATTGCTCTTTTTTGTTGTTGGGTAGAAAATAAATAAATTCAGATATTTTTGAATAATTTGTGTAAATATATTTGGCCATCAATGCTTCGTAATTGGCAATCCCAAATTGTAGGGTTGCTGACAAGTAGGCCTTATGTCCAAAAAAGTCTAACCTTTTCCAGTCCGTCATACGGGGTGGTTCTGGAGTGATGTTGTCTGCCCCTTTCATTCACGGCCTCTATCACCAAAAGTGAAATCTCTGCAAGCTGCGTGGAAACTTTTTAAAGACACCATAATAGATGCTCAACTTAAACATATACCCCAAATTAAAAAACATAGTAAGAGAACCAAAAAAGAGCCACCATGGCTAAACAACAAAGTAGAATTCCTTGAGGGGGTCAACAAGCATGTGTACAGGGGGTATCCAGTGGATATAGTGTACTTGGATTTTTCAGAAAGCTTTTGACAAGGTCCCTCACCAAAGGCTCTTAAGCAAAGTAATCTGTCATGAGGGAAGGTCCTCTCATGGATTGGTAACTGGTTAAAAGATAGGAAACAAAGGGTAGGAATAAATGGTCAGTTTTCAGAATGGAGAGAGGTAAATAGTGGTGTCCCCCAGGGGTCTGTACTGGGATCAGTCCTATTCAACATATTCATAAATGATCTGGAAAAAGGGGTAAACAGTGAGGTGGCAAAATTTGCATACGATACAAAACTACTAAAGATAGTTAAGTCCCAGGCAGACTGCAAAGAGCTACAAAAGGATCTCTCAAAACTGGGTGACCGGGCAACAAAATGGCAGATGAAATTCAAGGTTGATAAATGCAAAGTAATGCACATTGGAAAACATAATCCCAACTATATATATATATATATATATATATATATATATATATATATAAAATGATGGGGTCTAAATTAGCTGTGACCACTCAAGAAAGAGATCTTGGCGTCATTGTGGATAGTTCTCTGAAAACATCAGCTCAATGTGCAGGGGCACTCAAAAAAGCTAACAATGTTGGGAATCATTAAGAAAGGGATAGATAATAAGACAGAAAATATCATATTGCCTCTATATAAATCCCTCAAAAAAGATATATTGGAATTAGAATAGGTTCAGAAAAGGGCAACAAAAGTGATTAGGGGTATGGAATGGCTTCCATATGAGGAGAGATTAATAAGACTGGGACTTTTCGGCTTGGAAAAGAGACGACTAAGGGGGGATATGATAGAGGTCTATAAAATCATGACTGGCGTGGAGAAAGTAAATAAGGAACTGTTATTTACTCCTTCTCATAACACAAGAACTAGGGGTCACCAAATTTAATTAATAGGCAGCAGGTTTAAAACAAATAAAAGGGAGTATTTCTTCACACAACGCACAGTCAACCTGTGGAACTCCTTGCCAGAGGATGTTGTGAAGGCCAAGACTGTAACAGGGTTCAAAAAAGAACTAGATAAATTCTTGGAGGATAGGTCCATCAATGGCTATTAGCCAGGCTGGGCAGGGATGGTGTCCCTAACCTCTCTTTGCCAGAATCTGGGAATGGACGACAGGGGATGGATCACTTGATGATTTCCTGTTCTGTTCATACCCTCTGGGGCACCCGGCATTGGCCACTGTTGGAAGACAGGATACTGGGCTAGATGGACCTTCGGTCTGACCCATTATGGCCGTTCTTATGTTCTTAAGGCCACTCTGGTAGAAATGGCATGGGCAGTGGCATCCATGGGTGCCTGCACCAGTCTTGTTCCTTAAAGACTGGTACAGGTCCTGGGTGATATTTATGGTGTTCTGGTGGATCTGGTCTAATAGCTGTGTGGATAGGCGAGGAGTGATGGGAGGAGCAGATTTCACCTTCATCCTCATCACTAGATAAAGGAGGAACTGATCTGGGTGGTGTAGTAAGATGGCTCAGTACCAAGCGTTCTGGAGTGAGGTGGATACCAAGGAGTGGAGATTCTGGTTGTGAGGAGACCAGACGATCTTTGTGGTGGAGAAACAGTTGCCGTACTAAGAGCATTGGTGGGGTTGGTGGTACTGATGCCTTTCGTGCGCTATGCACTGCAGAGGCAGAAGGTGGTGCCATAGTCTGTAGCGTTGTCAAGATGCTGGGTGTTGCATGTTTGAGCGGCTCCGACGGTACTGAGGCAAGGATTGTAGGTCTCCTCTTACTGCCTTTTTCCGAGCCAGCCTACTTAGGGTCTTTTGCTTGTGAGATACCCATGGTACCAGATGGTCCCATTATCTCAGAGGTGGAAGGTCTCCGTGCGGTTGGTACCAACAGGATCTATCAAGTCGGGGAACACCGCTTTTTGGCAGATTCCCGAGGAGGGGAGGTCAAACCTGCTTCTTTGCTGCCTTCTTGGCAGAATGCTCCTTCCCCGGAGAGCGTGGAAGAGAACCTCTGTCAGATGCCACCATAGGAAACCACTGCCCCAGAAGGGTCTGTGATCCCGGATCGGATGTGTAGCGTAAAGACTTCTCCATCATGAGAAGTTTTAGCTGCAAGTCTCTCGTCTTCCTGGCACAGGGTTTCAAGTTGTGGCAGTGGGTGCACTTTTGAGGTGTGTCTCACCGAGGCAGCAGACACGCTGTGAGTGCCCATCAGAGACCAGGATTGAGGAGTCGCTAGTCAGTCAATGTTTAAAACCCGGGAAGCCGGGCATGCCCTTCAAAGTAGGGTTTCTCCCATGATGGAGGGTAACTATGTTACACTAAGGGGCGTCCTAACAACTGAAACTTAAATTCCTACAATAAGAAAAAAAGGTGTTATTTTTTTTTTTTAAGAAAATAAACAGGGAAGGGTAAGTAACTATTGACTAACTACTAACCAACTAATATTGTAAAGTTAAAACTAGAGAAAGCTAAAGTACACAAGTGCTGCAGTGTGCCATCAAACCGAGGGCAGTAGAGAAGGAACTCAGTGGGGTTGGTCGCACAGCGCTATGTAACTGCCTGAGGTGGCGCAAGATGGGAACAGTGCATGTGCGACCCAACCAGGCACTGCTGCTAAAAATCTCTGATTACAAGCGCAGAGGTGCAGAGTCACCTAAAGTGGAGCACCCACAGGGACACTCCTTGAAGCAGTGGCCATCTTTGGTACCCATCACTAGACAGACACAAGGGAACAAAGCTCTTGCAAGCTGAGAAAGATGGGTCCTTCAACCAAGGGGGGAGGGGGTTTGAAGTCTCTGAAAACTGAATATAGGTGAGAAATCTGCTTAGGAAATGATCTTTCACCTAGGAAGACAAGGGAAGCCAGCACCTTGTACTTCTGTGGAAAGTCCTGTCTGAGGGAAAGTCAGCCATGGCTGAGAAGAAGGAAGATCGTTGAGAGAAACCATCTTGAACAAAGTTTGTACCTCGCAAGATTAAGTTTTAGACTTTTACAGGTGTGTTTTCACTTTTACTTGCTTGTAACCATCTCTACTTTTATTCCTTTTAGTTGGCACCACTTAATATCTCCATAAATTTGTTTTATTTTTACTATAAACCAACTCAGTGCTGTGCTTGAAGGAAAGGGTGTATTTACCGCAGTTAAGTTAATAAGTTGTGATCTGCTTTTGTCTCTTTAAGGAACAAACTAACCTTATTATTTCTCTGAACTGTCCAGCAGAGGCCTGGACATTGCAGAGCACACAGTTTTGGGACAATCAGGGACTGGGAGTGTGTTGGAGTATCTTGCTGGCTGTAACTAAGATTGGTAGAAGCGAGAGTGGGGCTGTAGACAGGCTGCTAGGGTCTGAGTTACTGAACTATAGCATAGCACACAGACACTCAGCATGTGAGCTGCATGCTTGTTGGTGACTGTGAGCGTCCCAGGCTGGGAGCTACTGTACCAAGGCACCGTGAGACCCTCAGGGTTACCGGGTAAGGGGTGACAACCTCTCACTGGTCTGGATGGCACCCTGAACCCCATGGACACATACATTTCAAGTAAAATACCATCATCAAAATATGAATACCCCTCAGCTTTTCCTTCCTAACCTTGATCGATCAGTCCATCCGCCCTCACAGAGAGAGCGCCAATCACAACATGTAATTCGTGTTGTTCTAGCCAGGCCTTCAGCCACCCGCTGGCCAGGTTGTCAGTGGCACCTTCCTAATCAGCTTCATTTAACCCACCCCTCCTAAATTGCTCTCTTCTTGAAAGCCTGGAAAAACAGACAGGGGCTGCTGAGTGGCTGGAAGGTTAACAGTTCCTGTGCTCAGATCACGTTTCCCACCCTGGAGTAAATCAGGTGCAAAGACACACCCTTAGCTCAAACGTCTGACTTAAGGTGGTTATACCTTCACATACACTTGATCTGAATCACGTCCTTGGTGTTTCATTTTATACAATGCTAGCATAGTTTAGAGGCCTCAAAATCCATTTTCACTCAACACAATTTATTATTTGTTTGTACTGCCAAAGTACTTAAGAGCCCAGTCATGGACGAGGATCCTTTGCGCTAGGTGCTGTACAAACTGAACAAAAAGATGGCCTCTCCCCCACTCCCCAAACAGTGCACAATCTAAGAATAAGACCAGAAACAACAGATGGATATTGACAGACAACAGGGGAGTGCAAGAAAACAATCAAACAGGGAATTTGCGCTATTTCTTTATAGAAAGCGTACCTGTTCTATTCAGCCCAGAGATCAGGTGGGATCCTCCCTTGTTCAGGTGCAGCTGGGAGTTTAGCTGGCTGGATGAACCCTCCGAGAATGTTGTTTTCTGCAGACACTGCTTTTCCCCTATTAAATTAAACTAGTCAGCTAACAGTGAACGTCTAAGCTCCCCAGCCTTCAGAAGGTATGCGGAAAGCTGTTCATAGAGCCATCAGAGACCTGGAATTTCCTAGTATCTCTCTCCTCAAGCACTGCACCTGGAAACCACCTGGTGCATTTTTTTGGTGAAGAGAGGACCAGGAGAATGAATATCAAACCCGCCTCCCCCCCACTCCTCCACGATCCCATCCTTCTGCAGTCACAAAGCTTTCCTGGGTTTCAGGATGACAGATAAAATACACAGGGTTTGGCTAACTGTAACGAAAAACATCACAGAGGCATTGCTTTATACTGCAGCATCTCATACTCAGAAGAACAAACCCCGTCTCTCGATAACCCCCTCCAGATTGACAGGATTTGCGTTTCAGCCTCCAGGTTAATTAATTTTCAGTTTCATAAAAAGTTATATATACACACACACACACACACACACACACACTCTCTCTCTCTCTCTCTCTACCCCGCCCCCCTTCTATGTCTCATGAAGGGATACAGCTTACACAGTCATGGAAATCAGCTGATGCAGATTTGCTACCAATACTTTTGAGCTGATGGAAAACATCTACTAAAGCACTCAGCTACGTGTGCCTCACCTGCCTTCTTGGCCAACATCTCTCTTTCCTCTCGCAGGAGGCTGTGTTCAGGTTTGTAGCCACAGCCCACTCCAGTCAGACTACAGCATGCTTCGTCAAACTGCTTTTTATGCTGAGGTCGAACGAACTGGTAAAATTCTTTCATTAAAGAAAGAGGAAAGAAGTTCACACATGAAATGTATACATCCCAACACACAGAAAATTCCAGACACCTGCTGCTGGCAGGACTTGCAGTTCAGACAGCAGGTAAAATTTTCAATCTGATTTAGGAGCCTAAGAGACAAGGTGGGTGAGGTAACATTTTTTGTTGGACCAACTTCTGTTGGTGAGAGAGAGAAGTTTTGGAGCCGTATAAAGCACCCAAGTTCCATTCTCAAAAGTGACTGAGGCACTTAAGAGACCAAGTCCATTTACTCTCAATGAAATCCAGGCTCTTAAGTGCCTAACTCACTTTTGAAATGGGACTTTGGTGCTTTTGAAAATTTTACCCTATGTCCTCCCCATCCCACCCCCGGGGCACAGGCTTAGAGCTGTTACTGCCTCCTGGTGACAGATTGGGGAGGGAGAGCCCAGACTTGGGCTCTTCTCCCCCTCTCAGTCCCTCAACAGGAGGAGGCAGCAGGGACAGGGGGCTCGGGCTGTCCTCTCGCACTCCCAATCCCTCACCAAGAGACAGCAACGGGGCTCCCAGATGTCAGCCCCAGCAGTGGGGCTCACAGCAGGAGCTCTGCCTCCCGAGGCATGGTGCTGACGGCCCAGAGCCCAGCTGCCGCCTCCTGGTGAGGGACTGGGGGGGAAAGGAGCCTCCCGCAGGCTGACAGCAGGACCCAAGCAGAAATGTGAAATAATCACAGCCATGAAACTAATAATGTCAATTTCACTGCTGGTAGGCTTCCTGCTGTGAAACTGAGCCCCCCAAAGGCTCACAGCTGGGGCTGCCAGCACAGGGGGGCTAACAGCTGTAATCCCACACCAGGCTGACCACTTGGGCTGTAGGGGTAGGGGTCACAGTTGTGATCCCCGTGCCTACAGCTGAGGCGGTCAGCCCCAGGGATGCTGGGCTCCAGCTGTCAGTGTCCCACAATGCCCCTCTTCAGTCGGTGTAAGCTCTCCTGGTGAGGACATGGACTGCTGACAGAAGGAGCAAGTATGGACATGAACCATTGTTTTAATTACTGCTGTGACTGTACGTTGACTTAAGTTGACTTAATTTTATAGTGTACAAGCCCTAAGGCAGAGAGAAGGGTTAAGTCACATGCCCATGATCATACAAGTCATCAGCAGACAGGGGAATAAAACCCAGGTTTCCAACTCATAGTCCTGTGCCCTCCATTGCCTCCCTGACTAATCATGATGTTAGAAAAGGAAAAGAGCACAGGTTGGAGACTCCCTTAGCCCAGTCATTTCTTCCCCTATTTCTAAATTAAAAAACAGTAAAGTGTGGGGGACATGAATGAACTATTAGTTAGGAAATCAAAAGATGAAAAACCTGAGATTTACTGTAACACTAACTATTCCTATTGTGTTAGAAAAGGTGATTGGCATTTGGAGAAAAGCGAGCGTAAGTAACAGCAACAGTCAGAATCAGCTGATACGTGTTTTGGATTTAAAAAAATATTTTGTCCAAAGGAAAAGAACCACAAAAACAAATAACTCCCTAGAGCATATGAGGAAGATATAAACATTGTCAACTCAGAAATGTAAAGCACCGGAATTTTAAAAAAATCCCCAGAAGACCTCTCTTGCGTCTTCCCAGAGCAGATTCTGCCTCTCATCATCATCTCAAACACACATTCCTTCTAAACCACTAACACTTGCTTTCAATTGACCTAAACTAGTAACTTCTCTTATCCACAGCAACTGCTAAGAAATCAAAGTTTCATTATGCTTAAAAATATAATGATACCAACTCTCATTTTGAGACATTAACAACAATCCAGGGCATGTTCTAGAACAATACAACATAATTTCTCCTGGGCTGCCAGGACTCATGGGCCTTCAGCCTTGTGCTATGCTGCAGGTGTGTTATGATGCTATTATAATGTATGATATATCAACATGGGGGCACTGCATATTAAAACCAAATGCCAGTACAGGATTGATCGGTATTCAGCAGTGAGCCATGCTGGTCAGCTCACCAGCCTTCCTATCCAGCTCCCTTTTCACAGTAGCTGCCCATATCATTTCCCCACTACGCAACCAGTCAGGCCCCTCCCATTCCTATTTTAAAAGCTGATAAATAAGATCAGAAAAAAAAAAAACCATGGAAATTCCACACAAAAAACTTCAACGTAGAATTAAGGTAGCTCAGGTCCACTTCCTATCAACACAATCATCAAAAGTCAAGAAAAACATGTTAAACCAAAATTACTATCCATGCTAACCTCACAGTGACCTGCTTTACACATCCCAATCACCATCATTACCCCAAAAGAGACAGTCTCCACAGCTCTAAAGTAATGTCACTTTCAGTTCTAACATCAAACCACCCCAATGCACACAATCAATTTCTCACAATCACAGTCTTAATTCCACCATAGATTTGGATTAAGATATTTCCTATCGATATTAAAGTCTATACATGTATTAGCTGTGCATGAAAAGCATAAATTCCCTAACAATGTAAACTGTTTATTTTATTTCATGTAACCATAAGGCCTGTTTTAATATAGAAGCTAACTTGTAATGGCTAGGTTGATTAATGTTTGCACAGCGCTTTGAAAATGTAAAGCCCTATATAAATGCTAAGGATTATTAATGAATTTTTCTGCATTGTACTTGACATAGAAGTGCTTGCTTTGGGACAAGATCCCAAGAAAAAAAGCGGTGTCCCATAGGATACATTCAGGGAGATCACCATACCTCGCAGTAGGATATGCTTTTTCTGGTCTTCCATGAAAAGAGAGCTCATTTGCGATAACATGGCTTTGAAGTCATCGGTCCTCTTGTATTGCTGCAGAGCCTTTGAGAAGAGATCATAGTGTAGCTGGCTCAGGGCTTGCTTCACTGTTGCAATGAACAATGTGGCTCTGGTCTTCTTTGGCTCAGCAGGGTCTGCTACGTTGTCAGCTTGCTGCAAAAAGGCCACCAAGGTTTTTCGGTAAATGGGATGCATTAGAGAGATTAATTGAAATGGGAATAAGTAATCCCAGGAACTTTGTTTCAACATACAGCACCTCAATGAGATGCAAAACAGTTATCAATAAAGAGGACATCAGTTAACTACACAGCACAGAATCATAATGTAATGCTTCCTAATGACTAACATCCTGTTAACTCCATTATAAACAATGGCAGTTGCTCAGAAACGTGCATTACCAATGCACCATCTCCTGATAAACAAGTTTCAGTGCTGCAGGAGGGAACACAAACCCAATTGTGTCCGGCTGCTGGAAATTCACAGCTCCCTGGAAGAATTTAGCCATCCTCTGTGTATGTACAGCATGGGTTCCGTGAAACAGATGGAACTGAGCTCATCTTGGTTACTTTAGGACACACACACCCCAGCCAGTCAGCCAAAAACAGTTATTTTGGAAGATGAAGTTCTCCCAAAGGCCCCTCACTGAATACTGGGATGATCCTTCTCTGCTTGTCCCAGTGCTTCTCCACAAGATGGAATATTATTACTGGTAGGGTTTAATACAGGGATGGGCAAACTATGGCCCGCGAGCCGAATCCGGCGCCCTCCCTCCAGCGCTCCAGCCGGGGAGCAGGATTGGGGGCCGCTCCACACAGCTCCTGGAAGCAGTGGCATGGCCCCCCTCCGGCTCCTATGCATAGGGGAAGCCAGGGCGCTCCACTCTGCACACTGCCCCCGCTCCAAGCGCCGCCCCTGCAGCTCCCATTGGCCAAGAACCGTGTCCAATGGGAGCTGCGGGGTGGTGCCGGTGGACGGGGCAGTGTGCAGAGCCACCTGGCTGTGCCTCCCCGTAGGAGGCAGAGAAGGGACATGCTGCTGCTTCCGGGAGCCACTTGAGGCAAGTGCTGCCCGGAGCCTGCCCCTGCTCCCCAGCCCTGATCCTCCTCCCCCTCTCCAAACCCCTCGATCCCAGCCTGGAGCCCCCTCCCGCACCCCAAACCCCTCCCACACCCTGAACTAATTTCTGGCCCCACCCCAGAGCCCACACCCCCAACCAGAGCCCTCACCCCCTCCCACATGCCAACCCCAATTTTGTGAGCATTCATGGCCCGCCATACAATTTCTATTCCCAGATGTGGCCCTCCGGCCAAAAGTTTGCCCACCCCTGGTTTAATGCTTGGCCACTGTAACTCCAGAATGGAAGCAGGAATTTCAGGAGACAGGCTTGTACAGTGCAACACAGTAGGGATTTTCCTAAGGATATAACTTATATTGCTGTTATTCTATGATAGCAGCTGTGTTAACTGGGTCTGAATCATAGTGTGCTCATAAATCAGAACAGAATGCCTGTGGTATATTTTAATACACCCCTTCCTCATAAGCCTTTCCCTATGGCTATATCCCTTAGGGCAACAAATGGTGACTCCTTGGGGAATTCCAATACCTGTGTGTGCAACCATTTCCCAGACTCTTATTATATATGCTCCTAAGACACTCATCCCTGTAACATCTGGGGTCATTCACATAAATTTAGATGTTCACGTGTTCCCTCCCTCAAGGAAGAGGAACAAACTCTTATCCCCTTCCTTACGGATGACTGCTGCCTGCTTTAGAGGAACTGAACTCTGGGTGGATTGCTTTCTAGGGCAGGCAGGCAGCCAGGTCCATTGCACAACTCCGTTCTTAGGAGAAGGCCTGCCAAAAGAGATGAGTCTTGAATCACACCTTGAGGGCTACAAGACTGATGCAGCATGATCTAGGTGCCAGTGAATTCCACCGCTGAGGGCCCTCTGTTGAAAGCAACCTGCTCCCATTCCTGTTTGAGCCTGGATTTTGTCAGGCTCAGCATCCCTGAGCACAACTGCCATGGTGGGATGTGGAGCGACAGGTGGTCATTTCAACGGTTCGTTCCTAATCCATTTCAGGCTTTGAAGATAAACATCAGTATCTTGAAACAGCTCCAGAAGCATATGCAGTCTGTGTGTAGTGCTCGTATCAGTTTGTCCTACCTTGCAGGCAGACAGCTGCAGGATGAACCTACCATCGTTGGAGTCATCTTCAGAGTGCACTGCAATAGCTCAGCCCTGAGGTGACAAAAGCATGGCTGGCTGTGGCTAAGCCGACCTCTGTGAAGTTAGCATGTCATCTGTCTCCCAGTCACAGCTGCGATCTGAGCCGCCATGAGCAGTGCAAAAGAACTGAGAGGTTGCATGCCATCTTGTAATGGGAGAGAAGATGTTCTCTACGAAACGGGCATACGCAGCTCCAGGAACAGCCTCAAAATACGTCACCCTTTCTACTGGCATTAATTAACTATCCTCAACTGAGCCCAGTATTGTCTACACTGGATAAGGAGACAAAGCTAGGTGTCAGCAGTATATCAATGGCACTTCAGTACCATCTGTCATGGAGTCCCCGGGCGATGCTCTGGAACTGCTCCCCACAAAGCCAGTCAGGACTTTGGGGAGCCTCCTCTCCCTTGGAGGAGACTGTCTTCAGGGCAGGAAGCTTACACGGCTTCACCTTCCTGGGTCTCTCCTTGGAGCATTCAGCATATGCCCCTCCGTGTGCTTCCCACAGCGAGTCCACCCAGGCGGGGTCCTGGGGAAGCCAGAGGGTCCTGCACCCCCACTTCGCAGTCAGACGTGACTCTCAGCCAGCCAGAGAAACAAAGATTTATTAGATGACAGGAACACGGTCTAAAACAGAGCTTGTAGGTACAGCGAACAGGACCCCTCAGCCAGGTCCATTCTGGGGCCCAGCGAACCAGATAACCCCGTCTGCCCTCACTTCTCGTCCCCAGCCAGCTCCCAACTGAAACCCCCTCCAGCCCCTCCTTTCTGGCCTTTGTCTCTTTCCTGGGCCAGGTCACCTGATCTCTTTGTTCACCTTTAGCTATCCCCTTGCAAGGGGGAAAGGGCCCTGGCCATTTGTTGCTAGGAGACAGATTGTCAGCCATTTATGCAGACTGGAGACTTAAGAAATGCATAGGAGAAACTGAGGCACCCACACAGTATTCAGAGGAAACATTAAGAACAGTCCCACTTCGTCACACCATCAACCTTAATTCAGCCCCTGCCGTGAATATGCATTATAATGCAGTCTTTAATTACGTGATGGCCGCCTCATTCACCACATGCCTTTCAAATGTCTGCACAAATGAGGTAGAGGTCCTACAGACAACAGTCACCTTCTCTACACAACCCTGATTCATTCCCAGAGCATTGTCAATCCCTGTGCATTAAATGAGGTAGGAATCCTGTGAAAAAAAAGTAGTATGTGAACATGTAATTAAAGAATGTATAATATAAAGCATCTACGCAAGAGGGTCTAATTCAGATTTCACAAGCAACCTCAATGCGGGCATTCCTTACCAACTGATTGCTTGACTTTGAAACCTTAATGTTCATTTAATGTAGTTTTTAAATGTAATTTCCTGTTTTTTTTAAACTTAAAAATTGAAAAAACAAAACCAAAAATTCCACCATATGGAACCACACTGACTCTCACACGAGTCAACAGCAGGGTTAGGATCTTTAGACCCATAGCGCAGTCCTCTACCACTCAAGCTAATTGAAATAACTAGTAGCAGGAGGCGGCTAATATCTTCCAGGGGGACATGCCTCTGGAGGGGGAAGGAGTCACACTTTGCCAGTAAGTTTCACAGCTAGTTGCCAGACAGCAAAGGAATGATGAATCTCAGCAATAATGGGTTCAGTTCCAGGTTTGGTAGGGGCTTGTGCTCTAGAGATAAGAAACCCTTCCGCCCCGGTCCCCTCAGCCTTTCCCTGCCCTCCTCTTCTCCTATTCCCCCTTCCCCAGCAACTGCCTCTGTACCTCGATGCTATTTCCTCTCCTGCAGGTCCGGGATGTCGACAACCTTGCTCCTATACTTCCCCACACACTCAGCTCCTGTTCTTTCCATCCTGCTCCCCTCTCTTCCCCCCTTCCCCATCTGCTCCTATCATTCCTCACCCTGGCTCCTGCGTTTCTCCTCACCTCTCCTGGGGCTCCCGCTCCTAATTCCCTTCCACCCAGGCTCCTGCCCTTGTCCCCTAGCTCTGCAGCTTTTCCAACTTGTCCCTTTGTTCTTCACTAACTCTGCATCCTGTTCTCACTTTCAGGTGACATTGTAAATAAGAAGCAGGCAGCAGTATCTCCCGTATATGTAAACGAACTTGTTTGTCTTCGCGATTGGCTGAACTAGAAGTAGGACTGAGTGGACTTGTAGGCTCTAAAGTTTTACATTGTTTTGTTTTTGAATGCAGTTATGGAATAAAAAAATTCTACATTTGTAAATTACACTTTCACAATAAAGGGATTGCACTACAGTACTTGTATGAGGTGAACTGGAAAATACTAATTCTTTTGTTTATCATTTTTACAGCGCAAATATTTGTAATCAAAAATAATATAAAGTGAGCACTGTACACTTTGTATTCGGTGTTGTAATTGAAATCAAGATATTTGAAAATGTAGAAAAACATCAAAAAATATTTAATAAATGTCAGTTGGTATTCTATTGTTTAACAGTGCGATTAATCGCGATTAATTTTTTAAAATAATCGCATGAGTTAACTGTGATTAATCGACAGCCCTAGGAACAAATATTTAATAATGGGCTCTTCAAAGTTAGCAGAAAAAGGTATAACACGATCCAGTGGCTGGAAGCTGAAGTTAGACAAATTCAGACAGGAAATAAGGCATAAAATTTTTATCTGTGAGAATAATTAGCTATGGGAACAATTTACCAGGGGTCGTGGTGGATTCTCCATCACTGACCATTTTTAAATCAAGATTGGATATTTTTCTAAAGCATCTGCTCTAGGAATTATTTGGTAAAATTCTACAGCCAGTGCTACATAGGAAGTCAGACTAGATGATCACAATGGTCATTATTGGCCTTAGACTCTATGAGCATGCTCAATGCAGACAGAATCTTCAGAAAATTTAGCTGACAAACTAACAAACCTCTACTGAACTTGTGCAAACTCCGATTTTTCAGGTGCTTATAACTTGTCCAAATTTGGACATATTTTCATAGGGATGGAAAAGGCACATCTTTAACACTTGGGTGACATCCCTGCCAAATTTCAAGTCCCTGCTCCAAAGCCTGAAGGTGCTAGAGCTTTTTTCTTCAATGGTTGTAAGATTTTGTTTTTTTACATGGGCAAAACAACTTATTTTCCCCTAATCTAATTTTTGGAAATGGGTGGACCACTGTAGCTGAAAATTCTCCCAAAAATTCAATCTGAGTCAGACACTCATCATGGAAATTTTCTGGTTTAAGTTTGGCCAGGATATAAGAAAATTGGAAACAGGGTCTTATACTGGAAACTGTTGGGCAACTTTAACTACAGATGTTGCTACATGCACCGCCTATAAAATATGTAAGATATCTGGTACAGCCTTTTTATCTCAGATAAACTGTTCAATACAAACACATACCAGATTGTTGACTATTTTTATTTTCTTTCTTCCTCCTTTCTGCTCATCTGTTAACCTCTTCTCGTACTGAAGGGAGAGTGTTGATAAACGTTTTGCCTGTAAAGACAGCATTAAAAGGCTTTAGTTTATTTTGTCGTCCCCCCCCCCCTCCTTGTCATTTTCTGTAATAAAGGTAGTTAATCCCCCACAGTGACATCACTCCAAGGAGACAAAGCAAATCATGACAAACTGTGTCAATGAAGCACATAAATTTGGGTTTCTGGAAAGGCACTCGCCTACTGGATGATTCAGAAGACAGTGAATGAAGCACAGGAACAAAGAAATAAGATATGGGGCAGTTCAGAGAGGAAGAACACATTCATTTGAATGTGTGGAATGGCCTAACTAGAAAATGATGTTGGCATTACAGTGGGTGAGTAAGGCAGAGGCCACTCTTTTGTTCCTTCCTACTTCCTCCAGAGATCCTCATATCAAAGAACTATAGAAATTAGAGATAAACCTAACCTGTGGAGATTGCTCTCTGTAAGGCAGTCTTATTTTTTATTTTGAAATGACCATTGTATGCAAAACTAATTCAAAATATTCCCTGTATAGACATCTTTTACAATGCAGAGAGAGAACTGGACAACTGGCTGACAAAGCACTGCAAAAGTTCACATCAAGAGAAACTGTGTTCCTTCCTTAATGGTTTAGCTTTCTTTCCCTAGCAAGGACTATTCTGTGCCCACAAAGGTTATGAGGGCAAATCTGGCCTTAAGAGAGCTGAGTTTTAAGGAATACCAACAAGTCATGCCTTAATCCAGGCTATGAAGAGTCTTTATCCAGTTGTATTTCAGCATTCCATAAAGCAGACTGTAGAGTACAGGGTCATGAATCTGCTGTGATGAAAACTGTAAGCATATGTAATTCTTAATATACTGATCCTTTTCAACATTTTGAGTTTATTTTATTTATTCAGAAGACAATAGTTTATTATAAACTGAACCTTGAGGCAGATAGTTGAAAATTCAAATAAGGCTTTTTTTTTTTTTTAATCTTTTTTTTTTAAATCAAAGATTGATTTAAATGTTAAAAGATAGGATTTTGATTCCCTCCCCGACCCTGAGTTCCCTCCTTTCAACAGATAAATCAGACAAGGACACTGCCTAGCATATTAAAATGCAGTCATGCAGAAACTTTACCTTTCAAAGTCAGTCAGAACAGCATTAGGTGACACAATGGTAAAAACACTGATGGCAGCTCTACCCCTAGAGCTCTCACCATTGCTAGAAGAGGGTGAGCTGCACTAGTTAAGTTTTCCTTAAAATTGTGACTCTAGACAAGGTTCCAGAGGAGAATGGATGTGCTAGGGAAGTGTGGAGAGGGGTACAATATTTTAATTGCAACAGACACTCCCTTAGTAGTATAAGCAGGGTCAAAGATAATGAAAACGCCCATCTGAGCGACACTGATGAAGCAGTGGGAGATCCCAAATTTTTAGGTCTCCACATTCCTTTTGAGGAAGCAGATATATCGAACGACTTATTTTCTCATTGCTTGCCCAAGAAAAGGTTAACTTATTGAGAACGTGGCAGACAGTGCATTTTCAGGATGGTGACTAAAAAACGGTTACTCACCTTTTGTAACTGTTGTTCTTCAAGATGTGTTGCTCATGTCCATTCCATTGTAGGGATGCGTACGCCCACGTGCGCGGTCATCGAAGATTTTTGCCTTAGTGGTAGTGCAGTGGGGTGGTCACCCGCTCCTGCCCTGAGGGGTTTAAAACTGCCCTGGAGGAGGGCTGTGGAAGGGCAAGACGCCTGGGCTGATTGGGAGGAAGCAGGCTCAGCTGGGGCCACGCCCCAATCAGGGCCCAGCTGGCCCTATACAGGCTTGAGCCAGGAGCTCAAGCAGGAGTCTTACTCTGACTGGAGAGAGAGACAGGCCTGGCTGCAGTGAACTCACCGGGGACCTAGAGTGAGGCAGGGCTGGGGAAAGGCCTTGGGGGCTGGGAAGCCCTAGGCCAGCAACTCCCCAGGCTGCAGGGCCTGGTCCTAGGCCCACATAGGTATTGGGGTTGCAGAGGGGCAACCTGAGGGTGGGTAAAGGCAGCCAGTCCAACCCCTTGTTGCCTGTGATGATTGGCTGATAGACTGCAGTGTGGGGCTAGATGGTGACTGGCAGTAGCCACGACTGAGGCGATGTGGGGATAGGGGGTGGGGGTTCCCCTGGGTGGGGAGACCCAGAGAGAGTGGGGCACTGCCAGGGGGGCAGCACCCAAGCCAAGGGCACCAGGGTCCGGGAGGGACACGGGGGCCAACGGCAAGCTGATCACTGGCCTGCAGAGGGCGCTCCTGGGTCAAAGAGCTAATTCCCGAGGACGACCAGCAGGAAGCGCTGCAGGGGTGAGTCTGCGCCGTGCTACAGGTATCCATAGGGCCGGCTGTGTTGCCCCCTTGAGTGCCGTGCTCATGCGCTGGTATATCAGGGGTTGATGGCCCTACGCCCTCTCTGTTCCTTCTTGCCGACAACTCCAACAGAGGGGCAGGAGAGCAGGTAATGGAACAGACATGAGCAACACATCTCAAAGAACAATAGTTACAAAAAAAGTAACCAACCGTTTTTTCTTCTTTGAGTGCTTGCTTATGTTGATTCCCTTGTAGGTGACTCACAAGCAGACTCCTCAGAGGTGGGCTCGGAGTTCACAACCTCACAGATTGTAGCACTGCTCTGCTGAAGCCAGCGTCTTCTCGAGCTTGCTGGGTCAGCGTGTAATGCAATGCGAACGTGTGGACGGACGACCAGGTCGCGGCCCGACAGATCTCGTGGATCAACACCTGTGCCAGGAAGGCTGACGATGACGCCTGAGCCAGCTCATCGCAGTGGTGGATACAGGCTGTGATCCAGGACGAGCTTCTGAGTGGACACTGGGTGACCTTTCATCCTATCTGCCATGAACATCTGTGTCAACTTACAGAACGGCTTTGTTCTATTTATGTAGAAAGCCAGCACCCTTCTGATGTCCAGGGTGTGTAGCCTCCGCTCCTCATCTGATGCATGAAGCTTAGGACAAAGGACTGGTAGATATATATCCTGGCCAGTATGAAACTAGGTCATGACCTCAGTCAAAAACACCAGGTGCAGCTGAAGAAGTTGTAGTCCTTGAAGACAACTATATAGGGCAGTTCTGAAGTGAGCATCCTGATCTCCGATACCCTACAGGCCAACGTTATAGCGACCAAAAAAGAAACCTTCCAAGAGAAGAGTAGGAGAGAGCAGGAGCCAAGGGTTCGAAGTGGGGCACCCATGAGCCTGGACAGCACGAGATTCAGGTCCCACAGTGGGACCGGTTCCCGGACGTGTGGGTAGAGGCGCTCCAGCCCTTTCAAGAACCGCACCGTCATGGGGTGGGCAAAGAGGGACCTGCCCTGAACCGGGGGATGTAACGCCAAGATGGCTGCCAGGTGGACCTTGACAGAAGAGCGAGACAACCCTTGAAGCTTAAGATGCAGCAAGTAGTCCACCAGGATGTCCTGCAGCGAAGCCTGCTCGGCCCGAAAGCACCGTTCCGAGGCCCAATACTCGAACCTTTTCCATTTTGCCAGGTAGGTTGCCCTGTTCGAGGGTTTCCTGATGTCAAGAAAAACTTGCTGAACATGAGCCAAACAAGCTTTTTCATCCACGCTCAGCCACGCAACTGCCAAGCAGTGCCGCCAGGTTCAGATGCAGCTAGGCTGCGCAGGTGAGCGGGAGGCAGAAGGGCAGCAACAACCAAATGTAGTGTCCCTGTCCCTTCTCCTGACAGGTCCAGAATGAGATTGCCACGACCTTGGTGGTGGGGCAGCTGGAACAGCTTACTGCGGCATGTGGATGCCCAGCAAACGGAGGGTGGCTTTGGTGTCCTTCACCCCATGCAGCCTTGCATCCGTTTGATCAGAAAACGGACCGTTCCCATCAAAAGGAAGGTCTTGAATGGAGGTCTGCATCTCCTGGGAGAGCCCAGCAGTTTGAAGCCAGGAGCTGTGCGTCATCACCACCATGGATGCCACCACCCCGGACGCCAAGTCCGCCACATCCCACGCAATCTGCAGGGCGCAGAGGGCCGCTGAGGTGCCCTCCTGCACCAGGGTGATGAATTCCTGGGCCCAATAGGTGGACCAGCACCTCCCTCTTGGCGAGCTGCATCGAGATAACAGCGACCGTGACCATGGAGCTGGTGACCAACAATAAGTCCCCGCTGATCTCAACGATGGCACTGGCGACCGGCGGTATGGAGGTGGAGAGCGCACCATCATCTCGAGGGATCAGTGGCACTCCACCGCTCTCTAGGGAGCCTTGTCGGCGGGCTTGCTCTCTTGGGGAGCCTTAGCCCAGATCTGTGCTCCTTCGACACCTGGGCTCTTGAAGGCATTGGTGCTGGCAGGGGAGTCGGTCCAGTCCCACTCGCAGGAGTCGGAGAAGGACCTTTCAGTGGGCTGACGGCCCCGACTGGAGAGGGCCAACTGCGGGGGTCCAAGGTAGGCAGGCGGCTTGGGGCAGGCTCTTTGCTTACTGCTAGCTGGCCCTTTTTTGTCGGCGCCAGGGAGCCATGCTTCTTAGCCCTCTTCTGGAACCAGCGACGCAGAGCGGTGACAAGTGGGCCCCGGTGCTGGTGGCGCACTTCGCACCAATGCTGAGGTGCTGGGAGACTCATGACGGGACAGCTCAGACGCTGGGCAGACTCCATAAGGAGGGCTCTGAGCCTGATGCGTCTCTCCTTTTGCATGCAAGGTCGAAAGTTTTTAACAAATCTGGCACCTCTCTAATGTGTGCTTCCCCCAGGCACTTGAGACAGCTACCGTGGGGGTCGCTAACAGGCATAGGCCTGTTACAGGATTCACAGGGCTTAAAGCCCAGAGACCAGGGCATGCCCCGCTGGGACCAAAGTCCCCACTGGGACCTAACTACTAACACTAACTACTGCAAACAAACAGGTACTTAACACTAAAAATATCTATGTAGACAGCCTATAGGCACAAAGTCCACGGAAGAAAACCAAAAGTCCTTGATGAGCAAGGAAAGGCGCTCTGACTGACCACCACGGGCGGTAAGAAGGAATTGAGAGGGCATAGGACCAGGCAGCACCTGATATATCAGTGCATGAGCGCAGCACTCAAGGGGGGGGGGGCGACACAACCGGCCCTATGGATACCGCTAAGGCAAAAATCTCTGATGACCGCACACGTGGGCGTGTGCACATCTACAATGGAATCGATATGAGCAAGCACTCTCAGAAGAAAATATTTGCATATTCAGCAGGGTACTAATACAATCCTGCCTGCTTGTGTATGATTGCTGAATATTTACTGTGTCATTCACCAAGATCTTTGAGCTTTGTTCAGAGTTGTTTTTCAGATTTAAATTTAGAAGATAAAAATACCCTCAAGATATGTTGGGTTTAAGAACTGGCTATTGATGTTCTTCTCTTTCATAACTGCAATTCTCATTGCCTAGTGATGCTCAAAGCTGTGCGAGTTTGAGCAGGATAAACACAACTACCGTATGGCTTTTTAATTAATTTGATTTAAGTAATAGTGTGTTACAGAATGAGAAATAAGGATACAGCCAGTAATGAATCAACCTGGTTCAGGTGAAGGGTGCTTATCCCCCCGACTGGCAAATGGCACCCCATATTGAACAGCTTTGTGCACAAGAAATAACCCTGAAAGCAATATTTCATAAGAGACATCTCAGTGTTAAAGAAAACTGATTAGCAGGAACAGTAAAATTATTCCTTCATGTAATGGAGTCAGGGGCCATATTGAGACAGGAAACCAGGCTACTCCAACGTAACTCCATTACTAATTGCAAAAAATTCGTTTCTGGAACAGCAGGAGGAAACCAGCCTGATCAGAAATGTATCATTTCACTTAGACCTCCCAGGTAGAGACTATTCTCTCTCTAGAAGAGGTCTAAGGAAAAGCAGTAGCATAGAAGCAGCTTACTAACCCTACTGTGCAATGGCATTGCAGGGCTCCTGTGGCTCAGTGATAAGGTACTTCTATCTGTGCAGTGTGGGCTCAGAGCCACAGAGTCCATTTCCCATTTGAATGCTGCTCTACAGGCAGATAAAAATTCAAAAGGAGTTCCAGTTTTCCTGTAATACATCTTCACATTCCAACAGCTACAGTGAATGTCCACCATGAGGTTCTGCATATATAGCAACCTTTTTTTGAGGACTCCTCAGCCCTAAAAGTATAATGCTAACTTCTGGCAGTCTGTCTCTCACCTATAGCAGTGATAACTTCATTATTAGCATCAATGTGAATGTGTAGGTCACATACTAGAAGGTGGCAGGGTGCCCTTCTCCAAAGAGAAGCTATTACTCAAGCTCATCCCGAGACCTTTCTTGTTAATGGTGGTGAATTACAAGGTATTTTTTGGAAGGGAGTTGGATCCAGTGCCCATAAGTTGTCAACCAAACATTTAATTTTAGGATCAGTAGTTCAACTCAAACCTAAATACAGCTCTTCTGTATGTGATCACCATTACCTTTTCCTCTCCTGGCAAGTGGTCTTCTTCTGCCCCTTCACTGCTCTTCTCACTGTGCTCCAATGCATCCAAGAGCCCAATGGGCTGCCTCCTTGATGAGATCAGCTCTTGATCGTACTCCACACACAGGCTGGTTGCCCCATCCCCCAGCAGCCCTACAACATTAAGACAGAATGTAAACAGACCTGTTACTTACCCTGCAGTAACTGTGGTTTTCCAAGATATAGGCAGTCAGGGTGGATCCTGCAATAGGTGAGCACATGCCTTACATGCACAAGACTCTCTCTCGCTCTCTGACAGAGACTGACTAGTGGTGTCCATTGGAGCTGTATATGGGAACTATGTCTCCTCGTGCTCTTATATGAGGGCATAAAACATGGGGCAGCTGCAATCCTCCCTGAGTTCCCTTGCAATCCAAAGCCTGTGTTGCCGAGGAACCTGAAAAGGAGGGATGAAGGGCAGGTCATGGGATCCAAAGGGAATGCCATGGGATTTCAAAGAACCAGAAAAGTTAATGAGTTGCTCTACACAGTTGCCTTGCAGAACTCAGACTAGCACATTCCTCAGGCAGACAGATACTGCTGCCTGCGCTCTGGTGAAATGTGCCTTGATGTTCAGTTGCTTGCTTGAGGACAGGGAGAATGTATGGCCTCGGTGATGGTGAGGAGCATAACTTCTTTAGGGCTGATGCTGACGTATAAGCTGCTTTCAGTACTGGAGTCTGTGCCGATGGATAGCTCACCACTGACAATGGGCCTGGTTCAGCCTGAGCCTCATCCCACAAGGACAGGATTGACACCAATGGTACGGCCATCATTGCCAGGAGAATCTGATCTCTCTCTCCATCCCTCGATACTGTGAGTGGCTTGGAGGGCTTTTCCCCAGAGGTCCTGCTGTGCCTGTCTGTGTGGGAGGATGCTGTGTGGGAGGGCTTTAAGCTTCTGCTCCAGTACTCAAAGTGGCCACTTCCAATGCTCGACTTCAGTGTTTGAGATGTTGGTGCCAGCTTTGTCGTCAAAGCAGAGGTCAACTTTGGTGCTGGTGCCGATGACAGGCCTTTTCTCGGTGGCGTATTCTCCATGGTAGTCTGTCACCTGTCTGCTTGATGGGGTGCTAAATGATGCTGGTTTGTTCAGTAGGAAGCTTCTGGAGGTTGCCTCTGGATCTGAAGTCTGGGCCCAGAAGGTGGAGTTTCAACCTCACATCTCATGATTTGCGAGGTGTCCAGGCTAAGCACCCTCAGCACCTGCTCAGAACATGAGATCCTCCCAAGCAGAAAATGACATTTACTGTGCCTGTCCTTAAGGGGAATTAGTCCATCGCAGGATGGACAGGGTTAGAAGCCTGCAGATTTTGAATCCACCGCTACAGAAACACTGTACTTTGGGGCTGAGGTGGGGGAAGGGGAGGGTTGGACAGAGCATCTGTAAGGGGTGTCTGAGAAGAGGTGTTTGGTTCTATCATAGTAATCAGTCCACAGTGGTTGAAATTGAAGATGAGAAGTGGTTTTGAAGATTTTCAGAAGAACCAGAAGTAATTTTGCCTGACTTAAGAACTAGTGGGTCAAACACTCACTGGTTTCCATCTCACTGTCATGGGCGGTAAGAGGGAAGTGAAGCAGCGTGGCAGTTACCCTGCCCTTTATGCCCTTCTATGGAATATGAGGCAGCTCAGTGGAACCCCTGTGCAGCTCTGACAGACACTGCTGGTCAAAACACATCTGGTCCCTACAGTGGGATCAACACTGACACATACTCCAAGAAGAAATTTACATACCTCCTCCTCCTCTTACATGCCTGGCGACATGCCAATGTTTCCAACAACTCTGATGGATTCTACAGGATTTCCTACCAAACATCCCTGCTAACCCCCATGTGGCAACCCAGTAGTATGTGCTGGTTTCTCTCATCCTTTGTCTCTCTTGCAGTGGAACAGCACTGAACAACTGAGTCAACAAAAGTCAGTTTAGCTGATCTTTTCCAACTTGGCGACTTTATACGTGTAATTCTGATTTCTGTATTTAAAGGATGGTCTGGGAAAAGCTTGAATAAAATCAGATTTAAACTCAAAACAGTTTACACCGAGTGATCTTCAGAAATCTTACTGCCACTCTTACTACCAAAGTTATTTGTGTTTAAACACTGTGGGTCTCTGAATCGCCCTCAGAGCCCAATTCCTGCAGTGAAGTCCATGTAATTAACTTTTGACATGGCACAAGACTAATATCAACACACGTACTTTCTGTGGTGTTACAGAAGACTTTTTTTTTAACTTGTTAAAGTGAGACTATTAGCTACTATTAGCCACGTATACTACTATACTAGACAATCACCTCACTGAGCTTATGAAGTGCTTATCATTACACGTACCAAACTGACATCTTATTGCCATTTATTCAAGCTGCCTGTCCATGAAATATATTCTCATCCTTTAGGGCCTAGTTGTGTCTGTCTGTAGATACTTTAACCCTACAGTTCCAGATTCTGGCAACATCAGCTTGATGCTTCTAAAAAGGCATTCTCCCCACACACAAAAAATCACCTATTTCTCTTTAGCTTGTGAGACTACCTACCTTTGTGTGTCAGTTACTGAGTAGAGTAGCAAAATATTTTTACTTCTGGCAAAACAATCAGACAAAGTTGTATGCAGAGTTGTTGTAGCCATGCTGGTCCCAGTATATTAGAAAAACAAGGTGGGTGAGGTAATATCTTTTACTGGACAACTTCTGTTGGTGAGAGAAACTTTTGAGATTACACAGTGGCCTGAAGAAGAGCTCTGTGTAATCTCAAAAGGCTGTCTCTCCCTCCAACAGAAGTTGGTCCAATAAAAGGTATTACCTCACCCATCTTGTCTCTCTAATCAGAAAGTATCAGGAAAGCAAGAATAATTTCTAAGAACACCAATTGGCTTGGAGACCATATCTATTGTGCAATGAAACACTGTCAAATTCAGGAATGGCAGGTAGTCCACAACAGAACAGTCTGTTCTAGTTTCTTTGGCATGAAAAATATTTTACCTTTGACATCAGTTAAGCTCAATTTTTTAGGTCACTGGTTCACTTGATGCCAATGCCCTCGTTTTGTTTTCTGAGCTGTAACAACGTACAGGAGGCTATTATTGAACAAAATGGGAGATGGAGTATGTAACTAACAGCATCTAGCCTCTTTATTAGGAGGATTTCAAATACTTTACAAAGGTGAATAAATCACCACTCCCATTTTGTAGATGGAAAAATGGAGGCAGGGTGTCAGATGGCAAGCGTGAGGCAGAGCCAGGATCAGAACCCAAGCCTTCTGACTTCTCGTCGCCTATTCTCATCAGCAGACTATGTTGCCTTCCAGAATAGTCAGCCTTGGTCAGAATTCAAGTCATACCAAATATATCCATGATGAAATTCAACCTGTTGAAGCCCCAGATGCTCAAGGCTGTTCAAAAACACCAAAATATTTCCTGTGGGGTAACTATCTGACATTCCCTCCACCTGGACATCTCAGCGGCCAGCCAGATTTTCTTTTTTGTCTATTCCATTTTAGAACCCTTAAAAGAAACATCCTCAGGCACCTGTACCAATGGAGCGGGGGATGGCATGTGTTTATTCACAGTGAAAGCTGAGTTATACAGCTAGAAAATTTGAGATGTTTGGAGTTTTTAAATGCAAATAAAAGACTATTTCCTGTCTGCCTGGTTGCCTCCTCTCTCTACCCCCATCTGCTGCCCCCTTTCCATGCATCCCCAGTCTGCTGTCATCTCATGCGCCTTGGTACCCAACCCACTCCATACCCATCAGTCTCTTCCTTCCAGTCTTTCCATTCTCCCATGTGGTTCCCCAGTTCCCTACTGTTAGTCTATATCCCTTTTGATTCTTGGCCCTCCTCTGTTTAACCCTTCCTGGATTCTTGCCCCTCTGCACTTCCTAGTCTCCCTGTTCCACCTCTGGCTTGGCCCAGAATCTTTGGATTAAAAAAAAAATCTTCAGTGTATGTGTTTTCCTATAATATAAGGAAGACACAATTGTAAACAATTTAGAAATGCAAACACCCAGACTTACCCATTCGCTTCCTCTTCAAACTAGGAACATGGTCATCTAAATTCTTGGCTTTTGTCTGGGAGAGGGGCTGCTCAGATGACGTGGATGATGTCGGGTCCCCTTCACATATGGTGCTAGGGCAGGAGCTCCGTGTTGGGGGTGGGGGCATCTGCACAAAGACTGGAAAATGTTACACTAGGCAAACGCTACTGTTCCACTTCAAAGGCTGAAGGTTTTTCAATGAAAGAACCCAAGAGCAAAGCTGAAGGTAAACTAAATTTTGATTGTGAATTTTGAGAGGTCTGAACACGTATGCACCTGAGATGCAACTGAATAATTAGAAATTAGCATGGGCAGATTAATTGGAGATGGGGAGGTTCAGCACAGAAAGACGCAGGTGGAACAGAGGGATCATGCAGCTGTAAAGGGATGTCAGAGTGGGAAGCATCACACAAAATCTTGATGATGTTCTCTCTGCAAAGCAGCCCCTTCTGATACAGATGTACTATCCTTTGGCCCCCCTTTACAATGAGACAGTTCTCTTTTGAACCCCTCTAAGTGCATGAGAATTATAAACTCAATTTCAGGCTCACACCTCTCTCACACACAGATACTGACACAAAGTACCCTGCCACCTTTATTCTGTATTCTTTTGACGGCACCATCTTAGCCCTCAACTTCAAAATCCTTTTGTCTATCAGCCGTAACTCCCTATAGCATGCAAACTGTATTGTACTAGTGAATCAAAGAGCTCCCTAATGCCAAGGCAGAAGCCAAAGTATTAAAGATGTCCTAGTACCAAATGGGCAAATGATAGGATGATTTCTGGCCTGTGCTATTAACCGCTGCTGCTTCTCATTTTACATACCAGCCAGCTTGGAACTAAATAATTTGAGAGTCTGATCAATTTTTCCATGTCCTCTCCATGTGGGTGACGAGGGGAGTTTTAGGAAATATATATCATCAGTTTCACTCCCTCATTTTATATACCAGACCAAACCAACTTGTGTTTAGGGGCAGGCTGGATGAGAGGAAGACAAGAGAAGAGTCTTTTCCTTTGAAATCTAGCCCAAAAGGCCCTGTAGCTTGGTGACACATTCCCTGGGAGGGATGACCCTCAGAATCCCCCAGTGCAGCTCAGAGTCTTGAGTAAAGGAGATCACTTAAGAATGATGAGACCCTCTGCCCAGCCCTCCTATGGCTGAGTGCGCCTAGTCCCTGACACCCTTGGACAAAAACTCCTCCTTTGTCTGACAATACCTACGATTTTTTGAGCAATACGGAAGAACTGGGAGACCTCTCTGACTGCATGCCCGAAGTTGTTGTAAACCTTGACATAAGGGCGGACCCAGGAGGGCAGCTGGGATCTTACATCATTGTTCACGAACCTGTGGAGAATTGGAAAATAGGAGAAAAATCCCTCAAACAGCTCCACTAAATTAATCTCTCAGCAGAAGGCAGCTTTCGACATCTCACCTGAGGAGCTGGAACAGGGATGAGAGTGAAGTCTTAAGAGCATATGTAGACACTGTCCTCAACATGACAAATTCAATTTCATAGTAAGACTATGCCCCTACTCCTGGGAACGCCAAGTAAGGAACCAAGGAGCTAAGCCGGAACAGTAAGAACAAGCAGCTGGGTAAGAACACAAAAAAACCTAGGATTGATCTTTGTGCCCAGGAGACCAAGAGTTAGCTGGAGCCAGGGTGTTTGTGTCTATCACTACACCTCTGTTCTGAACTGCAACACTCCTGCTAGGCACCAGTTATATCATACTATCCAAAACTGATTGGCAGCTGCATAAGGTAGAAAAATGCTCATTAGAGATTGGGCTGAAACCACCAAATTTATTCCCACTTGTGAACACAGACCAGGATTCGTGCCCAGATGTCCAGAAACGAAAGGCTCATTCTAAACCAGTCGTTCTCAAACTTTTTTATTGGTGACCCCTTTTACACAGCAAGCCTTTGAGTGCGACCCTCCTTATAAATTAAAATCACCTTTTTTATGTTTAAGACTATTATAAATGCTGGAAGTGAAGCGGGGTTTGGGGGTGGAGGCTGACAGCTTGCGACTCCCCACGTAATAACATCACAACCTCCGGAGGGGTCACAAGACTCAGTTTGAGAACCTTTGTGCTAGACCATTAGTTCTCTGGGTCACCTACCCCATAATCATTAATATCAATCTTGAGATAGTTTATTTTTAAATGAAACTTTATTGTATCCAGAGGTTTCTGGGGGCTAAGTCAGAAATAAACAAAGGAAGAAGCTGCAGGTAGTGCAGAGACCAGCTGAAAGGCCTGAGAAACAAAACATTATGGGAAAATGGAAATAACCAGCTTTCTTCAGAAACTGAATGGGAACCATGCAAAGTACAAAGTGGTGATTCAGTCTCATTCTCAGGAAAACAAGGAGGCTATGGCATGCTCAGAAGGTTCACGGCATAGCTACCAACACGCAAAATGATCAAACAAAACTCCTACTCAAGCAGACATGTTTCATGGCAATGGCAGGAATTCACTCGTTTCCCAGAAAAGGGATTCTGGTTAGAAATACAAGTGAGACCATTTTTAGATTTTCTGGCAATATGTAATTTCTTCCTGCACTTCCCTTCAAAACTGCAATTACCCTTCACTGCCTTCTCAAACTTAGTGTGGAGCAGGACTGGAACCTCTGTATTCACGTAACTTGTATTAGCGTTTCAGGAAGTTCTAACGCCTGGCATGAAAAGATATATAAAAAAAGATATATATCTACACACACACAAATAATCAAATAATCACTGACAGCTTATTCTGCATCTGCTAATACTACTACCAGCCTTACGGAGGGAATGGGGAGAGAGATGATTTTGGGAAAGGAGAACAGAGGATGAACATATACGTTATTTTCACTTATTAGGGAGAATGATACCTAGGTCGTTGTTGATGATCACTAATGAACTGTAGCCTTCTTCAACTAGTCATACTAATGCACTTATACATACAGGTGTGTGTGTGTGTGTGCGTGTGCGCGCGAGAGAGAGATGAATGTTGACAAGTACATCATTTATAGTCAATTCTATTCAACACAAGAATTCACCTGTGGTCACAAAGGAAAATGGCACCATAGTCCTGGCGATGTCTGATAACCCTGCCGATGGCCTGGTTCACAGCCCGGGAAGCCTGCTGCCGGTACCACTCACGCCCGGATAAATACTAAAAAAGGCCGGGGGGGGGGAGGGAGAAAGAGAGGGGAGGGAAATCAAGCTATTCAAATATCGTAACTCCTTGGTTAATGTTGTAGTTCTGTTCTTGAAAAATGCAACTTTAAGCGAAACAATGTTAAGCGAATCCCATTTCCCCATAAGAATTAATGTAATAGGGGAGGTTACGTTCCAGGGAATTTTTTTCCGCTGCCTGCTAGTACAGTACTTTGTCCACTACTTGTGGGATTCTCTGGAAGAGCAGCCACTGGAGCTAGCGGGTGGGGGCTTGGAACCAGGGTGGGCCGGCAGCCCCGCTATCAGCTCCCCTCCACACACTCCCCAAGTGCCTCCCACCCGTCGGCGGGCCCCCGCGGATCAGTGCCTCCCCGCTCCTCCTGAGCGCGGCGAAACAGCTGTTTAGTTTAGTTTCAGAGGGGAACTAATAGGGGGGCTACCGGCCCACCCTAGTTCCAAGCCCCCAACCGCAAAACAACGTTATAAGCGAACATTGCACAACTTTAAAGGAGTACGTTCCCTAATAGATCAGCGATGCAACAACGAAACAACGTTAACCAGGACAAGTGAGGAGTTACTGTAGGTAAAATGTATTCTCAGTGCAGGGGCTACTTGTCTCAGTCTCCAATACATGCTATAAATGTATCTCTAAAAGGTGCAAATCACCTGCAAGACTCTGCTAAAGCAGTCCCTTCCGACTAAACTGAGGCACTACTTATTGCTATGGAACTCTGACCTAGTTATTAATATATAACCTGCTCTGGTGTTTAGCCACTGAATTAGGGCTTTTAGCCCTGGCTCTACAATGCACTTACCATGTCATTAAATAGCTAACAGCTACCCTGCAAGATGATGAAGAAGAATTACATAGTATTTGTACTTAAACCTGAAAGGCTGCCAAACATAGCCCACCACACCCATGGTTTATACTTCCTGACCAATTTCCTTCTGGACCAAATATTCCCTTTGAAAGATAAATGGTTACCATACACTCAAGCTATTTTGAATGCAACTGTATTCAAGAAATTTATGACCTGTGTTTGATTATAAAAAATGGTTACTCATCTTCTTGTAACTGTTGTTCTTCGCGGCGTGGGTGTTCATATCCATTCCCATCAGATGTGTGCGCACTGCGTGCACGGTCATCTGAAAGTTTTTCCCTTAGCCGCTCCCGTCGGGTCAGTTGTGAAGCCCCCTGGAGTAGCGCCTTCATGGCGCGCAATATATCACCCTGCCGACCCGACCCCCCTTCAGTTTCTTCTTGCCGGCTACTCCGACAGAGGGGAAGGAGGGTGGGTATTGGAATGGATGTGAACACCACATCTCGAAGAAGAGTTATGAGAACATGAGTAACTGTTTTTTCTTCGAGTGCTTGTTCACATCGATTCCAATCAGGTGACTCCCAAGCTCTCCCCCGGAGGTGGGGTCAGAGTTAAGGAATCGCTGACTGGAGCACCGCTCTGCCAAATGCTGCATCATCTCTGGCATGCTGGGTGATAGCATAGTCATATTGAGTGGTAAACAGCAGGGGAGGGGCCGGGGGCTCAGGGGCCGGGCAGGATGGTCCCGCGGGCCAGATGTGGCCTGCAGGCCATAGTTTGCCCACCTCTGGTTTAAACCCTTGGCCCCGAGGCAGGCCCCAGAGCCAAGGGAAGGTAAGGGATAGGCGAGGACCCCGCACACTAACCCAAACTATTATATACACTATGTACAGGAAATTAAAACTAACTACTAACTAAAACCTAGACTGAACTACAAACTAAAGAAGAACGCTAAGGGAAGCACTTGCTAGGCAAGCCAACGCAATTCCAACGGCCGTCACGGACGATAAGAAGGAACTGAAGGGGGGTCGGGTCGGGTCGGCAGGGTCGTATATTGAGCACCATGAAGGCGCCACTACAGGGGGCTCCACAGCTGACCCGACGGGAGCTAAGGGAAAAACTTTCCGACGACCGAGCATGCGGCACGCACACCCGATTGGAATCAACGTGAACAAGAACCATAGACATCAGAAGCGGAAAAAACGATTACTAATCTGAACGGTCACTGCTGTTCTTTGAGATGTGTTACACGTGTTCATTCTACATCAGGCAGTGTATGCAGACACGTGCAATCACTTGAAGAATTTAACATTTCAGCACAACCCAGCAGGAGGTGGGGTGTGGGAGAGGGGTGTCAAATTCGTATGGTCTGATAGAGCAGTTTTGCTTACTGTGGCCCCACAGAGATGGGAAGAAAAGCCATATGCTGGAGAGAGAAACTATGAGACAATGGACTGGCAAAAAATCATCTGCGAAAAAGTTCCCCAATCTTACCTGTGCCCCTGAACTTTGTCTTTTCATTTCATCCAGGAATTGCATCTTTAAAACGACTCTTGGCTCCATGCGAGGGGGAAATGGAAGCCCAGTGATAACAACACCTCGTCCGTTCATGTCTGCAAAGTCCAAGCCTTCGCTGGCCTGAAGATGAACAGTGCTTTCAATCACTAACAGGGAATTAAGTGACATTTCAGAGCAGTTCAGGGGTTGTGGCCTCTCTGCCTTAAATTACACATCTAACAATTGTAGTTTGAGAGTAGTGGAAACAAACAGTTTGAACTGGATTCCTTACTTTTATTGCCAGGGTTTTAATCCCAGTGTTTTCCTATTACCAGGCCTTGACCGAGTAACACATCAGCCAAAGTGTGTAAGGAGAGGTTTCTCTGCTTCTCTCTTATTTCTATGGTTTCTGAGATAGTAAGCATTTCAAAATCTTCCTGATTTCCAGGCTGTGTTGCCAGCACACCAATTGCTGATTATACATTTCATGCCTGAACTTTCCATACACCAGAGGATGACCATTAATAACATCTATTTACAAAGTGTGCTCCTCTTCTGGGGCACCTACCTCAACATTCAAAACAAATACAACCATTTCAAGAGGATCAAATTAATTTCTAAAAATAGGAAAGTATGACCATAAAACCACCAAAACTGGCAGAAGGGCTCCAGCGCAGGCACTGGGTTTGAACTAACTTTAGCTCATCTTTTGAAATTGCACAACATTTCAGACAGTTGTTTCCTTATAATGTTAGGCTGACAGAAACATTTGTCAAGTCTTGCCTAATACAGTCTCTCTCATACAGTAATACAGCTCCTCTGTGAGCAACCAACAGAAAATGTAGGAAAGCATGAAGCCAGTCCTCTTTGAGATTATGAACGTATCACTAGTAAAACCATGAATGACAGACCTGTGCACTTAAAATAGAGTTGGAAAAACTATGCAGTCTGCATTTGCTCCTTTATTTTACTAGGGCTTTTTTATGCATGTGATTATTTATAGATACACAAACACACACATTTCTCTTTGCTAAAAATAGTATCTGGAAGAGCTACAGTCTTCCAAACTCAATGCAAAAAGCAGCTTGCTCTCAAGAATGACAAACTCTGTTCTACATTACCTTTCCCCGACATACTGCCAAGAAAGTAGCTCCACTAGACTTGGGACAGACAATCTTATCATAATATGCATCCATGATCTACAAGACAAACAGGTTAGGTAAGAAGAAGGGGGAGAAAACCTCCTTTACACACACACACACACACACACACACACACACACACACACACACACTAACTTGTACATCATAACAAGTTTGACTCACATACTAAGACGCAAGATGTAGTTAACTAGGCTTAGTGTCAGTTTCCTTACTGGAGTATAACTATGGATGTTAGAAATATTTGCTTTCCAAAACCCCCTTATTACAAAGAATCCCACAGATCTTCTGACAGACATAACATTGTGATATCACCGATCTCTGAAGGAAAAACAAAGAACTTGTCATGCAGTACTCTTATGACTCCACACTGGCAAAAAAGGAAAACAAAAAGCAATTTGAGGTTATCATTTACTCTAATCATTGTCAAGGAGAAGAGGCTGGAATTCAGTAGAAGAGAAAAAGGTGGGAAAAGTGTGGGGAATTTCAACAAATTAGGAAAATAGAAGGCTATTCATTTAAAACTTTAATTTTGTTTTCTATAAACCATTTATGATGCAAGCAGCACATGCCAGAA
>NW_020664481.1:3621039-3690575 GCF_002925995.2 Terrapene triunguis | reverse complement strand
TTTTGTTTTCTATAAACCATTTATGATGCAAGCAGCACATGCCAGAACTGCAAGGAAGCCTCCTCTTTCCTTACAACTACTGAATACCAGTATCTTCCAGCAATGCAGTCCCAAGAAACACTATCTAAACAAAGCTGTGCCAAGGACAGACAGACACACACAGTAGTATTTACACGGAAGAGTGGTAGGAGTTTCCCTTCCCTCTACTAGAGTTCATTGCCTTCTCTCTTTGGTTGCTTCTAAACCATCTCTGCTTTGTGTGTGCGCACACGCACACGCCTTGGAAATGCATCAGGGTTTTTTTTGTTTTGTTTTTAAGATTCCAATGGAAAGATACACTTCAGAGCCCCTTTACACCCAAACCAAATGGCTTCCCATCCCACTGGAAATTACTGGGTTCAATACTGGCATAGAAGAAAAGGAATATGCCATAGGAAAGATGTTCCAGTTGAGTTGCTTCTACAAAGGCAGACCCTGATGGTGCCCCTGATTACAATAATTGAGCCCTGGGCAAAAGTTAGTGTTGCCCAGCCAAGTTAAAAGCATTCTGAATAAAAAATACACTTCACAGTTACATAGAAAATTTTCATAATCAAAAACAAACTGCAACATGTTGGAGGGAAATGGCCTGCAAAATATCCAAGAGTTGGATTTTCAATGCTGACTGCTGCACTGACAGACTGAGCTAAGCTTTTCTACCCTATCCTTCACCATGGTGTCTAAGCAGGGTGACCAGATAACAACTGTGAAAAAACAGGACAGGGGGTGGGGTGGGGGAGTAATAGGCGCCTATATAAGAAAAAGTCCCCAAAAATGGGACTGTCCCTTTAAAAAAATGGGACATCTGGTCACCCTATGTCTAAACATATGGTACTAATATCCGAAGGGCAGGCAGATTTCAAACCATGACTATATTAGTGTTCAGTGCACCTCTTCAGGAGAATGGAGCATGAGGGAAGGCAGAAAGAAGAAGGGAAGAGCTGTATCTGAAGAGCCCTTATAGCTCTCTTGGTTTTAACCCAACAACATGCAGTTCTGTAGTCACTGCTGCAAACACATCTTCGGAGAAGTATTTAAGCATAAAAAGGAGAACTTATCAGACGAGACAGACACAACACAAATGACCAACCTCTGTGAAGGTTCCTTTATTCCTTGGTTCCACAAACATCGGTTTCACCTCTTCTATTCTTTTAGCAAAGTCATGCTCCTATTAAACAGAGAGCAAATAAGTCAGAAGTACATATGAGAAAGGAAGCCACAGGTGGTGGTAACTACATGCTCCCCATCACCTATTCGTCTCTTGCCAGCCAGAGTTGGAGGCAGGGGCATGCAGCTACCAATGGTAGGGAAATGACCTGGGTCCAGGCAGCAGTTCCAACATGGGCAGTTTTGACAGAATGGCCAAGACACTTTCTCCATGCTTTGTGCATCTTTTCAGAAGCCATGCCACCAGTGAGGTCACCTCCTTCCTTTCAACTTGCAGACCCTTGGCGCCCAACATCTGTCTCCTGGATACTACTCCTGCAATCTGCAGGGAACAGCTGGTTCCCTGCTCCCCACCACTGGTACCTTAGAAGGGGAGCAACAGTTACCTAGGGAAATGTCCTATCATGGCTTCTGCTGGGACACACAACTCATATTAGAAAAACATCCCTGACTTCAGCCAGAAAGAAATACAGGGGATATGAGCAACAGCAACCAAGGAAAGATACAAACTACAATAAATTTATTATAGTGAAAAATAAAATAATAATCCAACTGGGAGTTTACTATCAAGGATTTTTTAACTATTTACTATCAACTTTTTTAAAACAAGCCAGTTAGGAAGTATTACCACCCTTTTGTACGTCTGTCTGAGAAAACCACCAAATTGACTGGAATCCAACCAAAACTCAGCTTCAAGTCATCCAGGAGTCACCTCCTTATTAAGGATACCAACGATGAACAAGAGGAAAGCCAGTTAGTGATTTAGTCTAGGAAAAGTACTGCAGAAAGCTAAGGGAATAGGGTGACCAGACAGCAAGTGTGAAAAATCAGGACAGGGGGTGGGAGGGTAATAGGAGCCTATATAAGAAAAAGCCCCAAATATCGGGACTGTCCCTATAAAAATGGGACATCTGGTCACTCTATAAGGGAAACTACAGAAGTTGTGGCTTTCCCCTTCTAAGCCTCAGCATGCCTCAAGTGGTCCCTTCTGAAGAAAAGCTGTTTAGCTTTTGGCTCATTTATCAAGAGGATGATGTTCCAAGATGACCAGATATGAAGGGACCAGTATAGTGCTTATTTAAGCAAATGGTGAGATTTTCCAAAATGTCCCAATATTGGTTTAACTCTGTTTCCACTGAAGTCAATGGTGATGAGGAGCTAATCGAGATGATATGGTTTAGAAACTTCACTTTAATCAATTAAGCAAATAAAGAGTGTACTTGACACAAGACAAGCATGAGGACTGTGTAAAGCAGCAGCATCTGCTCTCAGGCAAGGGCTTATAAGGAGATGCGGGTCTGCTGCCACTCCAGTTCCTTCTCAACTACGAAGCCTGGAAGACTCCATAGCAGAGGAGAAGGAAGTTAGTAGGTGGAGTACCCATAGGGAGAAAACAACTCAAAAGACTTCAAGTTACTTTACAAGTAAATAACTTCTCCCCCTTCTTCGACTCACAAGCAGTGAGGCAGGTGCCGAGGAGGCAAATCCAAGACAGTTTGGGGGACTGTATCACCAAAAGTAGCATCAGCCATGGATGCAGATTTCATAGCATAATGTCTGGTGAATGTGTGAACTGAGGACCAGGTTGCGGCCCTGCAGATTTATGTTATAGGGACATCCTTCAGAAGGACTACTGAAGTGTTCCGAGACCTGCTGAAGCGGGTTGTCACTCTATGAAAGGAATGTATCCCAGCAGCTTCATAGCACGTCAAGATACAACCTGAAACCCACTTCAACAGTCTGAGTGGAAACTGGCTGTCCCTTCCTCCTTTTGACACAGAAGTCCAAGAGTCTGGCAGAGGCCCTAAAGGTTTTGATCCTGTCAAGGTAGAAGGTGAGGGCCCTCCTGACATCTAGTGTGAGGAGACTAGCTTCCTCTCTGGAGGTCTGAGGCTTCGGAAAAAATACCAGTAAACAAATCTCTTGGTTGATATGAAATTCTAACAAGACTTTAGGGAAGAATTGTGGATGGGGGCACAGCATCATTCTGTCACAGTAGAAGGCAGCGTATGGTGGGTTTGCCATGAGCACCCTGAGTTCTCCCATTCTTCTGGCCAAGGCGGGAGGGATAGCTCAGTGGTTTGAGCATTGGCCTGCTAAACCTGGGGTTGTGAGTTCAATCCTTGAGGGGGCCACTTAGGGATCTGGGGCAAAATCAGTATTTGGGCCGGCTAGTGAAGGCAGGGGGCTGGACTCGAGGACCTTTCGGGGTCCCTTCCAGTTCTATGAGATAGGTATATCTTCATATATTATTTTATTATAAGGTGACAGCTATCAGAAAGGAAATTTCGAGGAAGAAGTGGAAAAGAAGACAGGTAGTCATGGGCTCAAATGTGTGTGTGTAGGGGGGGGGGCACTGAGAATCAGATTAAGGTCCCATGGAGATGGGTTCTGGACAGGGGGAAATAATTTATAAACTCATAAGGTATCTGGTCATGGTTGGATGGGCAAAGACTGAAACCCCTTCTATAGGTAAAAGGAAGGCTGTAATAGCAGCCAGGTGTATTCTAACTGAGCTCATGGACTTAAAGACACAAGGTCTGAGAATCAGGTAATCTAGGATCCTTAAGAGTGGAGCTTCTGAGGCTCTCAAAGGGTGATGAGAATACCAGGAATGGAAGCATTTCCACTTTTGCAGGTAAGTCTTATGAATAGTAAGTTAAGGCTAAGGCAGGCTAGTTCCTACCTGTTCTGACACTGTGCTGCGCCCTGGAAGCGGCCAGCAGCAGGTCCATCTCCTAGGCGGGCCTCACGCCGAGCACCGGCTCTGCACTCCCATTGGCTGGAAGCCAGCCAATGGGAGCTGGGGGGGGGGGTGTTGGTGGGGGCATCAGTGCCTGTGGGTGAGAGCTGCGCGGAGCCGTTTGCGCGCCTATGCCTAGGAGCCGGACCTGCTGCGGTCCGCGGTGCCAGGACAGGCAGGAAGCCTGCCTTAGCACCCCTGCTGCGCCGCTGACCGGGAGCCGCCTGAGATAAGCCTGCACCCCAAACCCAGAGCCCTTTCCTGCACCCCAAACCCCTCATCCCGAGCCCCAGCCAAGAGCCTGCACCCCCAGCCAGAGCCCTGAACCCCTCCGACACCCCAACCCCCTGCCCCAGCCCTGAGCCCCCCCCGAAACTCGGAGCCCCTTCCTGCACCCCACACACTTCATCCACAGCTCCACCCCGGAGTCTGCACCCCCAGCCCAGAGCCCTGACCCCCTCCCATACCCCAACCCCTTGCCCCAGCCTAGAGCCCCCTTCCACACCCTGAACCACTCATTCCCGTCCCCACCCCGCAGCCCTCACTCTCACACCCAGCCCATAGCCCCTCATCTCCAGCTGCATTGGGTCGTGGACATTAACAATTTTCTTCAACTGGGTCGCCAGAAAAAAACGTTTGAAAACCACTGGGCTAGAGCATGGCTAGCATGCACAGAATCTTTGGGAATTTAGCTGCTAAAATCTAAGTCTCTACTGAGCAGGCACAAACTGAGATTTTTGCAAAGGCTAATAACTTGGTCAAATTTGTGTGGATTTTCACAGAGACACCAAAAGTAAATCCCTGACACAAAGGCCACCCCAAATTTCAAGTCCTTCTTTCAAAGCATGGGGGCAAGAGAACATTTCCAAAAAAAAAAAAAAAGGCTCACCAGAATTTTTTAACATGGGCAAAGCAAAATATTCCGGCTGAGGCAAACATCTGTCATGAAAAATTTCAGCCCAAATGGTTAAAGTTTGGCAAAATTACTGAAACTGAGAACAGGGTCTTATAACAGGATGTGTTGGGCAACTTTAATAACGGGTGGTGCTACCAGTCCCACCTCAAATATACATTAATTTGTAGAAACGTGCCTAATTAACCAAGCTTCTTTTATCGCTTGTTCCACAGTTCCCTCATTGTTCAGCGTTTGTTGCGTTGAGACTTTAAGCTTTTTTTAAGCTAGGGCTTATTTGTCTAGAGAGTGCTGTTCACAACCTTATGTCACAATATAGACAATAAATGTAAATGAACACAGAGATGCATAAAATAAGTATTTGGGCAAGTCAGTGCTAGACTGCGGTACTGGGAACTCCAATATAAGCACCTGTGTGTGAAAATTTGGTCCAAAGTGTGTAACTACAATTCATACACAAAGAACCAACATACTCTCCAATATTCCAGGCTTTTATCCATGACCGGATACGAAGGGAAGAACACCAGCAGCCCATGTGGTATAATTCGCACAAGATTACCTGCAACAAGAAAGATGGTGCATAATATCACCATTCAGAACACTTCCATTCTGAGGCGTTGGTAGGGGATTAGCCTACTTTTCTCAGGACACGTACTGGTCTCCCTACAACTCCTCTTCATCTTCTTGATGGAAAGGGTGGGAGAGACAAGCGAGTGTTGGAAGAGGACTATATTATCACCACTATTCTAGCCTGGTTAGCATTCCATTGAACAATACTGACACAACATAGGCACATACTTCTAGCATACAAATGTGGTAAGAGACGGAAAATACCTAATAAGCTGTCTTGTCCATCTCCATGCCAGGGTTGAATTGTTTCCTACAGGAAGATGTGAGCATCAGAGGGAAAATTATTTTTTGTAGTGACCCAGCCACTTCCAGTCTTTATTCAGGCCTACTTTGATGGTGTCAAGTTTGCAAATTAATTCCAGTTCTGCACTCTCTCATTGAAGTTTGTTTTTGAAGTTTTTTTGTTGAAGAATGACAACTTTTAAGTCTGTTATTGAGTGTCCAAGGAGACTGAAGTGCTCTCCTACTGGTTTTTGAATGTTACAATTCTTGATGTCTGATTTGTGTCCATTTATTCTTTTGCATAGAGACTGTCCGGTTTGGCCAATGTACATGGCAGAGGGGCATTGCTGGCACATGATATCACATTGGTAGATGTGCAGGTGAACAAGCCCTTGATGGTGTGGCTGATGTGGTTGGGTCCTATGATGATGTCCACAAACCTTCTTGTCAACTGCTGGGAATGGGCCACATCCATTTTGATTGAATTGGCCTCGTTAGCACTACAAAAAGTAGTTTTCCCTCTGTTGATATTCACCCCTTCTTGTCAACTGTTGGGAATAGGCTACATCCACCCTAATCAAATTGGCTACTTGGTAAGGCAACTCCCATCTTTTCATGTGCTGTATATTTATACCTGCTTATGGTATTTTCCACTCCATGCATCTGATGAAGTGGGTTATATCCCACAAAAGCTTATGCCCAAATAAATGTGTTAGTCTCTAAGGTGCCACAAGGACTCCTCGTTGTTTTTACTGATACAGACTAACACGGCTACCGCTCTGAAACTTGCTTATATTTGTTTAGAAGTCATTTCCCCCATTCCCCGCTCATTTATAAATAACCCAGAGCAGAAGCTTGTTTCCTGAATCTGATGATAACTTCACTTACCTATTGTTTTCCCCAGAGAAGACAGACATTCCACAGAAAACCTACAAAGTCGACAATACCAATCAGCATCACCATCACATTTCCTTTTATTAACTCACTCTTGTTTGGAATAATGTTGCACTGCTAAACCCGCATCCTCTCTCCTTCTCTTGTGCCTTCACTCCCCTCCTCATGGACTAACCTCAAAGTCAAGGGCATTTCAAGCATTCCCGCTAGCAATCATGATGTCCAAGTTTTCTTCACTTATTTCCTCCCACCTTGCTTTGCAGAATGACTCCACAGTCCTCTAGGAAAGAAAGACTGAAGAGGCTCTACCTCCAAATGCTTCCATAACACTATGATCTGCCAGTGTGGGTCACTACTAGTGCAATACATTACTTATTGCGCCACAAGAGCCAAGCACCTACATAGACACAGAGGAAGATCCTCCTACAACTAGCTTTTGTACATTGCATGTCAGCAGCATCCAATGCCCCAAACGGGTAGGAATAGTCAAGATGGCAACAAGCAAACAATCTCTAATAACAGAAAAATTAACAATTTTGAGACGTTAGCAGTGAAGAAAATCTAGGTCCTAACATATCAGCCTTCAATCAGTGGAAGTACACATTACCACACATAATAAAGGCTAATTATTAACAGTAATAAATTAAGGAACAGAATCCAGTTAGAGAGTGGTCTGTTGAAACTGCCAACATTGTGATGATTAAAACAACTGATGATGAACTAGGTGTGGTGATGCCAGGGGGAAAAAAGGAGATGGGTTTGGTTACTAGTGACAGCCGAATTAGTCACTGTCCCTAAGTGCTTTTGTTTGGCTCAGCACTGCTTGTACAGTAGCATGCTGTCTGTGCTGGTTTCTATGGAAATTCCCCACATTTGGTCTTTATTTTAATCTCCTGGTTTCCTTCTCTTTAGTTCCAGACAGTTTTGCATGCTCTGTTTTCTTATTAAGCCTGTAGGGGGTGAGGGGGAGTAAAAAACGGTTACTCCCTTCTCGTAACTGTTGTTCGAGATGTGTTTGTTGTTCATGTCCATTCCAATCAGGTGTGTGTGCGCGCAGGTGCACGATGGACAGAAGATTTTTCCCTTAGCAGCGTCCGTCGGGCCGGCCTGGGTGCCCCCTGGAGTCACGCCTTCATGGGGCTCAATATAGAGCCCTGCTGACACGCCACCCCTTCAGTTCCTTCTTGCCGGCTACTCCAACAGAGGGGTAGGAGGGTGGGTATTGGAATGGACATGAACAACAGATCTCGAAGAACAACAGTTACGAGAAGCGTTTGTTCATGTCCATTCCAATCAGATGACTCCCAAGCCAAGTTCAGGAGGTGGGGGCGGAGCTGTCCACTGATTGGAGTACTGCTCTTCCAAAAGCCACATCGTCTCTGGCCTGCTGGGTAATCGCATAATGCACGGCGAAAGGGTGTACGGAGGACTACATTGCCGCGCTGCAGATTTCCTCAAAAGACCCGTTTAGGACCAGAGGGCAGCCTGAGGATGGGTGTTGCCTCCTCCTGCCACTCTTGTTCCTCCTCTGAGAACCATCCTGTCGGTTCTGCTGATGGAATCTCGGAGGAGGTTGCGGTCGGAAGTGTCTCCGCTATGTGGCGGGAGTGTGCAGATCCAAGGACTTGAGGGTGGCTCATAAGTCTTTCAGGCTGTGCAGCCTCTTGTCAGTCTTTTCAGAAAGAAGAAGAGTCTCACCCTCAAATGGGAGGTCCTGAATAGTTTGCTGGACCTCATAAGGGAGCCCCGAGACTTGGAGCCAGGAGCTCCTCCTCATGGCTACCCCAGTTGCCATGACCCTAGTGGCGGCATCAGCACCGTCCAATGCAGCCTGGAGGGAAACCTGGGATATTAGCTTCCCCTCCTCCACCAAGGCCGAGAACTCGGTTCGGGAGTCCAACGGGAGGAGTTCCATAAACTTGGCCATCGCCGCACAGATGTTGTATGAGTACCTGCTGACGATGGCCTGTTGGTTAGAGATACAGAGCAGCAGATCCCCTTTCTCCCAACCAGGTCTAGACACTTAGCCTCCCTGTTTTTTGAACTATAAATGTTCGAACCCTCTGGAGGACATGAAATAACGCCTCTCATTGCACTTGGCAGTGGGCGGCAAGGAAGCTGGGGTCTGCCACAGGGTCTTGGTGGTGTCTACAATGGTTTTAGTAAGTGGAAGGGCAATACGGGAAGGTCCTGATGGTGCGAGGATGTCCACCATGGGATCAGCCTCCTCTACCACCTCCTCGGCCTTAATGCCCAGACCCTGAGTGGCCCTGCACAGCAACTGCTGCAGCACCCTGTTGTCCTCAAGCGCCGGGGCTACAGCTGTAACCGCCAATGCTTCATCCAGTGATGAAGAGGAGAAAGCTTTTATAATGAGTGGATGCTCCCTGCCATCCGCCTCCAGGTGGTCCCGAGACTCTCGGGGCAGCGCTGGTGCTAGTGGCATGCCAGACGGTGCCGGAGCTGCAGACACCGGACCAAGAGTTGCCGCCATCATCAGTACGACGGGAGGAACCATCGATGGAGCCAGTGCCGATCCACTCACAGGTGCCGACGAAGGCGGAGGGCCCTCGGCACCGGGGCCATCGGTGCCTGCGTCATAGTCGACGTCAACAACGGTGCCAGCATGGAAGATGGCCGCAAGGACGCTGCCGAGATCGGTACTGGAGTCGACGACGGTGCCACTGTCAGAGGCACTGGGGTGTGGGCAGGCGCCGAGGGCAGATGCGTAGCTGATGGCAGGACAAAGGTGGCTGAGGCCACAGAAGACATCACGGAGCGGTGACCTTGGATTCCTCCCTGTCCTTGGTGAAAGGCCCAGGGGGTCCAGAAGGCCACTGAGGTGGGTTCTGCCACTGCAGAGGCCACTCCTGGGGCTCCCTCTTGTCTCTCCCGGACCTTGATCTGCGGCTCCTGCTTCTCCTGGAGCGACAGGAGTCAGACTCTGACTCCGAGGTCTCTGAGACTGAAGACCACGGAGGAGCCGAGCCTCAGTGCCTTGAGCATCAAGAGCTTGGGGAGCGGGTAGGCTCTCTGTCCGAGTGAACCAGCACTGAGGGACATGGAGAGGGGGAGTGCCTCGACATCATAGCTGGCTTCCCTCTTGAGAGAGAGAGAGAGAGAGAGTGTGTGTGTGTGTGTGTGTGTGTGTGTGTCCGCCAGCATTGAATGTTCTTCCCTCCTGGGGGGCGAGAAGGGCCCCGTAAGATGCAGGAGGTCCCGAGCGGCTTGGTAAGCTTCCGGCGTCGAAGGGAGCTGTAGCTGTGACCGAGAGGGGGGCCGGACTCAACTGCTTCACTTGGGCAGGAGTTCACATGGCTCCAGCAGCGGATCCGGAGCTGTGGCCCGCCAGAGGTCTCACATCTGTGGATTTAGACACAGGAGAGCAGCTGTCCGGCTTCTTCTTCTTCTAAGGCACCGGCCAGTGGGATCGGTGCCTGCCAGTGCCAACTGTTTCGGGACGAGTCCTTTCTTGGGGCCGAGCTTGACGACGGTGCCGGGGCGCTCCGCGTTGAGGACGAAGCATTAGGAGCCAGATCCCCTGAGCCCAGGCTGGAGTGGGGGCGTAGGGCTGCCTCCACAAGAATCACCTTAAGCCGCTGTTCCCTTTCTTTAAGAGTTCTAGGGCAGAACTCGCAGCAGATCTTACAGCGATCCTTTTGGTGGCCCTCCCCTAGGCACCGTAAACACGATGAGTGTGGATCGCTCTTTGGCATGCGCTTCACGCAGGCCACACAGTTTTTAAACCCCAGGGACCATGGCATCCCATGGCTACGGGGAGGCGGGATGGGTGGGGGAAACCCCCAACAACTCTAATATTAAGAAGACACTACGGTAACTATATACAATGACTACAGAACGCGCTTGCTAAGCAAGGTGTAAGGGAAGTTCCAGCCATCCGTCACTGGCGGTAAGAAGGAACAGAAGGGGTGGTGGGTCGCTCTATATTGAACGCCATGAAGGCGCAACTCCAGGGGGCGCCCAGACCGGCCCGACAGATGCTGCTAAGGGAAAAATCTTCCATCCATCGTGCATGCACACACACCTGATTGGAATGGACATGAACAAGCACTTGAAGAACAACTATTACTACAAATTCTGATGCTATTACCCTTGAGAAGTCGTGGGAATTACACCAAACACTGTATGCTTCACTTACTCCACACAACACACTGTGGAAAGGAAAAAACCTCAGTGGTACCTTACGTCAAAATAAACTTAAATGGCAGGCCAACTAAGTTTCTTGGACTAGCAATACACTATCATGGGACTGTATATTGTCACCCATCATTATAGTATCTGAGTGCTTTCCACATATAATCAACAGCAAACTTCATGGAATCTCTGGCACATCTCCTTTTATGTGGTAAAAACTCTTCTATGGGCAGTGGTTTTGGTTTACTGAGTATCACTAAAAAGGCCACATCTGCCCTGGCTAAACCCAAACAAAAGCAGTCTTAATCAGGGGAATGTATATATAAAGTTGAACTTAAAATGGATGAAAAAGTATCAGGATATAATTGCTTTGAATATTTTGGAAAGGTAATTAAAATAGGAAAATATGATTGATGTGCAGAAAAACTTCTCCCTCACCCCAGAAACTTCAAAAGGACTACCTCTTTAAACACCCATTCACAGAGGTGAATACAATGGTGCCAAAACAACCATGCTACTCTGTTAGGTAAATAACGTTCTTGTCAAGAATTGATAAATACATAAAGCGTGGAACTACTTCTTAAAGTTCTACAAAACAGGTTTTTAAGCAAAAAATGACATTATAGAATAGAAACAGAACAAAAGGGGGAACCTTAATTTCAGGTCTTTAGTTTTCTAGGCAACAGCACTTATGTTTCTTTTTTTCCCCAGCATAGAAATTCTCTGCTTTTTTCCAGATTGGCTAAGCACAAACCGAAATGTAGAAGAAGCATAACATTTCTCTATAACCTCACCTTCTGCTGCTTCCTGTTACTAATTAGAAGCCTGTTTATCTAAGAAGTGAACTTTGCAGATCACTTTTTCTACAAGCACTCTCATTTAAACAGAACTCACACACGGATACCCAAGACTTCACAGCAGTATTTAAACGAAAGAGCTGATTACCTTTTTTCATAGGTAGAGCTGAGCAGACCTCCGTCTGGTCCCTTGGGAATTATCCCCACCCATATCTGGTGTTTATCAATAACATGCGGATTTTCCAAGCAAACGGGGAAAGGACTGAGGAAACAGGAGAGAGATGATCTCTAATGTAAGAACATAAGAACGGCCATACTGAGTCAGACCAAAGGTTCAATTAGCCCAGTATCCTGTCTTCCAACAGTGACCAATGCCAGGTGCCCCAGAGGGAATGAACAGAACAGGTAATCATCAAGTGATCCATCCTGTTACCGATTCCCAGCTTCTGGCAAACAGAGGCTAGGACACCATCCCTGCCCAGTCTGGCTAATACCCATTGATAGACCTATCCTCCATGAATTTATCTAGTTCTTTTTTGAACCCTGTTAGTCTTGGCCTTCACAACATCCTTTGGCAAAGAGTTCCACAGGTTGGCTGTGCGTTGTGTGAAAAAATACTTCCTTTTTTTGTTTTAAACCTGCTGCCTATTAATTTCACTTGGTGACCTCTAGTTCTTGTATTATGAGAAATAGTAGATAATACTTCCTTATTTACTTTCTCCACACCAGTCATGATTTTATAGACCTCTATCATATCCCCCCCTTAGTTGTCTCTTTTCCAAGCCAAAAAGTCCCAGTCTTATTAATCTCTCCTCATACAGAAGCCGTTCCATACCCCTAATATTTTTTGTTGCCCTTTTCTGAACCTTTTCCAATTCCAATATATCTTTTTTGAGATGGGGCGACCACATCTGCACGCACCATGGATTTATATAGAGGCAATAGGATATTTTCTGTCTTATTATCTATCCCTTTCTTAATGATTCCCAACATTCTGTTCGTTTTTTTGACTGCTGCTGCACATTGAGTGGATGTTTTTAGAGAACTATCCATAATGACTCCAAGATCTCTTTCTTGAGTGGTAACAGTTCATTTAGACCCATCATTTTATATTTATAGTTGGGATTATGTTTTCCAATGTGCATTACTTTGCATCCTCTTCACGCCAGTTCTAAGCCGTCATTTCATTTCCAACCCCAAGCATTCAAAAATCATGAGATAAGGCCCATGAGATTGGCTTACAAACAGTAAATAATGCCATCTAATGACTTTATTTGCACAGAAAGAAATTCACTTACATCTGCATTTCCATGGTGAAGGAGGAGAGTGGGGAGAGGGTCCCACTAGTGAGAATGATTGTCCGGACTCCTTGACGGACCAGCTCATGCATGCTGTACCCGGGGCTGAAACACCAGTAGCTCAAGACCTTTCCTGTATCAAATAGAAAATAAAATACTAAGAACCGAGGTCTGTCTATACAGTGGAGACCACGTGTCTGAGTTGCTCGTGCTGTAAACCAGAGTTTGAGGTTCTATAACTGGAGATGGGCACAAACCACAAAGCAAGAACCTAGTGCTAAACTTTCATACCTGTTTTGGGGTGTCTGGACCTGGGGTCTGTGGCTTCAGCTTGTCTCTGAACTTAAGTCTGCCAATTCAAAGCAGGGTTGAAAGGTCAACACCCACCCAAATTTCAGTAGTTTCTAATTTCAACGAGAGACTGTCGTTATCTTCATCAAACACACAGTCTAGTAAGGACGATTGTGCCAGCTAGAGTAACCAAGGTTGATGGTGTCGCACCAGGCACCATGTATAGAGAAGTTCCCAGAACTGGTTCAATCCTATGAGTCCACAAATCTCTGGGGCATCCCCACAGGCGGCATCAGGTAGGGTCAAGATGTGCACTCCCCTTCATATGTTGATGGAGAGTTTGAGAGCACAGAGTGCTAGGGTGTTTTTATCCATCCTGGCAACATGGTTGAAAAGCATGTAACATCACTTCTAAATATAATGAACACCACTTTTGAATATAAGGAGTGACTGGGCTCCTCCACAGTCTCAGGCCTTTCTTCAAACACATCACCCATTACACATACCTTAAACTAAGCCCTCCTGGTCCAAAGACAGCAATTGGTACTTCTGTAGGGGAGCTAACTGAAAGCTTCTTCCAACCCTGAGCAAGCTGTGCTTCTCAAGTGAGTCACTCAGTACTCATCATTAGAGACGGGAAAATTATTTTAAACCAATGTTTTATTCTCCGCACTCCTTCCCGCACACAGCCCTTTGGGCAAACACACCCAGGAGATACTGAAACCTTGGAGATTTATATTCAGAGACTATGAGCAAACCTCTTCACTACACACCAAAACTGGTGCAAATTAGCATGGTGGAGGCAGTCTCTAATTGGACCTGTATGTGGATAGGTCTGGGAGAGTGCCCACACAAGGTGAGTAGAGACACTCAAGCAAGGAGCACAGGTAATCCCAGGTGAGGAGGATGCTGAGGGTGAGTGTGGGAGGCTCAGAGAGAGGAAACACCCCCCCCCAACTCATAAGCCCACCCCTGAAACATCCTCTCTCTCTCTGAACATGCAGGGGGCTTTCAGAGTGTCAATTCCATGGATTCTGGAGAAGCCAGGATTGGACCACAACAGCTACAGCCTGTGGTTCCTCCACTGGTTGTGACTTTTTGAGCATATGGGTAGCCCAAAGCGAGAATTTAGCCCAAGGTGTTAAACTCTTTTTAGTGAGCTGAGCCAAGACAGATCCCCATAAAAAGCAGCACTTTTCAGGCATCTGACAGTATTCCTACAGACTATCCTAACAGGAGCATTACAGCACCTATGTGAGGAAATATTTGCTTTTGGCTATTTTTGCCATCTGTAGGATTTGTATATGTTGTAAGTCTACTAACTAGCTTGTCGTGAGTAATTTTTTTGTTTTGAAGAAGAGGTAAAGAAAATATTTTGTCCCTGGTAAACTGTGGAAGATTTTCATGACAATTTTGCAAGGCTGATGTATACAAAACACCCAAACATAAAAAAACCAAACCAAACCAAAGCAAACTGTGCTGTTTGCTCCGCTTCCTCTTTCCCCACCCCCCATAATGAAATTTGTCCAGGAGAATTCCTGTAATAGAAAACTAAGATTACACAATATTCGAAGAAAACAAAACATGCAAGTTATCAGAGAATTATGCTTACATTTAGAACTGACATCACTAAAGTCAACACTTATTTCATTTATCAGAGGGGTAGCCGTGTTAGTCTGAATCTGTCTGGTGAAGTGGGCATTCACCCACGAAAGCTTATGCTCCAATACTTCTGTTAGTCTTAAAGGTGCCACAGGACCCACTGTTACTTATTTCATTGAAATACTTAGAAGAGGAGATCCAAAAACAACAGCTGAAGTGCTATGACTACTGATATTCCTAAAAATAAGTTGGTTTTGCCCTCAAGGTGAATATTTTTACATGGAAAAAAACCAAACAGCTTCCAGTATTTAAGTGCCAAAATTATGAAACCAGATACCGACAAACAAAAAAAAGATAAACTCTTACGGCATGTCTACACTGGAAATGGAGGTGTAATTTCCATCTCAAGAAAACATGTTAGCGCTAATCAAGCCAGTGCACTAAAAATAGCAGTGTAACTGCTGCACAGGAAATGGAGGGACAGGCTAGCTACCCAGAGTACATTTCCATCTGTGATCCTAGGTACGTACTTGTGCGGCTATCCCTCCCACGGCTCATGCTGCTGAGGCTACACTTCTAATTTTAGCTCACTAGCCCTTAAACAAGCTAGTGCGGGTATGTTTCCTCGAGCTGGAAATTACATTTTCCAATTTCAGCATGGATGTATCCTTAGAGAGGCCTCCAGACAACCAAATTATTTCCTTCTAGCACTGTGTACCATCTTCCGTAGGAAATTTGAATACAGGGACCCTAACATAACTTCTGAGCCATAATGCTCTAACCAGAGATTGTCAAAAGGTCTGTTTTGTTTGCCCTGATTAACAGATTTTTTTTTTTTTTTTAAAGGGCGATTATATCCTCACTAAATCCAACTTGGAGCAGGTTTAGTGGCTTGGGAAAAAGCCTTAAGTTCAGAGAGAAACTTGGCTTCTGAATTCTGTTTCATTCTGCAGCAGGGTTATACGGAGATGGTGCCAGATAACAGATGTAAGGAGCGGTAGTAACAACAACAGGAGAAAACCCTATTTAATCATGAAAGGCTCAAAATTTACAGTTAAGGCTGAAGCTCCACCATGACAGTACCCGGTTGTGCTTAAGTACGGAGGTCTCACAATAGGGTTACCTAATAGAGCATATTGATGCTGTGATGCTGCTAACTGGCATGGGACCTCTAGTAAAATAAACATGGGAGATTTAATTTGAAAGGGTAATTTTTTCAGGCACATTGCAAGAGCCTGATGATCGGTGCTTAGAATGAGACAACCAATTACAGCTCCGCAGCCAGAACTGAAAGGTTTCTACTGAGATAACTCAGAACATTGATAGGTACGTTACCCCTGGAATTAAAAACCCGCAGCTAGCCTGTGCCAGCTGACTTGGGCTCAAGCTCAGGGGCTGTTTAACTGCAGTGTAGACATTTGGGCTTGGGCTGGAGCCCAGACTCTAAGACCCTGTGAGGGTCCCAGAATTCAGGCTGCAGCCCAATAACGTCTACACTGCAATTAAACAGCCCCTTAGCCTAAATCCACGTCACCTGGCATGTGCCAGCCGGGGAGTTTTAACTGCAGTGTAGACATATTCTATATAAATACTAACTTATTCGTAGAAAGAGTTTTACATAGAAAGAGGCCACGGTGTTGCCTTCTATTTGTTACATCAAAAATGTGTCCACTCAGTAAGCTTGCAAACCCAGTTCTCTCTGTTTGTGCCCATGCAGAAAATGCCCCTGTAATGTGCTGCCATTGCCACTTAGAGAAACCGCAACTCTACCTGACCTGCTGTTTATAACCAGGCTTTACAAAGGAGGACAATGATTAGAATTCAGAACCTTCAAGTCCCATTGAGCAGCAGTTTATGCTACAAAGCCAGTTAAAAGACAAATAACTGCACTGGCTTGCAAAGATTCCAAGGAGCCAATTAACCTCCCACCTTATTGGCTCCTGATGTTAAGTCTTACAAAACTAGTGCTGCAGTCTCAATTAACCTTTTAGTACCAGAAAAGCATGCAACAAAGAAGACTAAAGGCAAGAGGAAAATCTCAATATTTCCCCCCAACCCCCACGGGTACTTTTTCCCCTTAGGGCTAGTCAACACAGTTCTGTATGGGTATAACTATTTCAGTTAAGGGATTGATTTTTTAAAAATAGTTATACCTGTGCAACCTCTAGCAAGGACAGTGCTTTATGTCAGTATAGCTTATTCCCATTCCCATACGGGAACAGGTGTACTGGTATTAAATACCTATGAAGTGATATAACTGTGTCCACCCTAGAGGGGTTATATCAATTTAACACAGTTAAAGCAGTGCAATTTGTGTTCAGGCAAGCCCACAAAGTTCCCTAAGGAGCTACTCTGTTTTGCCTTCCCACCCAGCACAGCCGTTTTGACATTCAAGGAAGACTAGGTGGAGCTTCATGCACAGCCCTGCCATGGCGCTCCCTGTTGAGTGACATGAGACACTGCAGACTGAAATGCTTGCTGTACTAGCATTTTCAACCACTCGGACAGTTTCCAATATTTATTTTATTTAAGTCAGGGAAGGCCTTGTTAACTGGCTTTTGTATTAACCTCCCATCACAGCCCATTTCTGCACCTTCTTTTTTTGTTACTGATGAACTCCATAGGTCTGTCCTCTGCTTTTTTTTCTGATTACTGGTATCCATATGAATGTGCACCTGTGGAAAAAATAGGTACATGACAACATCTTCCCAAAGACTGTTGCAGAAATTAGATATATCTGCACCCCCATAAGCCTAGGTCCAGCCCTGGATAATTGAGGTTCACCAGCAGTTCTTATAATGCTTACAGTGTTTGGCATTTGCCTTTCCTCATTTCTCCTCCCCCCTCCCACTCACCCCCCCAAAAAATCCCAACAAGTACAGGAACACATCACCGCTCAAATTGCCATTCTGAACCAATTTGTTAGAGCAGGATTTCCTGGGTTGCATAAAGCAAAGGCAAATAATACAATTATTTAGTATGGCACTTGTTACCTCCCATTGGAATGCAGTGTACAGAATTACAAGAAGATTATTAGAAGGAGATGCTGTATATAGGGCAACAAAAATATTAAGTCTTGAGAATAAAATTTCTGAGAGAAAAGACTTTTCTTCATTTGAGGTGAAAGGTGATCCTATCTCAGATGATTTAAAAATGATGAAAGCAAAGGAAAAAGCCAAAAGAAAATGTTCACATAGGTAAAGAGTTCAAAAACTACAGGGCAACCTAAAAATTAGCAGTTTGGAGTTAAGGAGGAACACCAGGAGAATAATTTCAAATGTGGGGTAAACCCATGGAGTAAACTGTCAGGGAAAGTGATTGATGCTAAGAGTATGAATGATAGACATTCTTTCTGGAGAAGGAAAGGATTGAGGGGGGTCTGTTAAAAATGCAAGAAGGTAGGGCTAAGATCAGCCAAAAGAGGGCAGGTTTGCTGGGCTAGAATTTCTTTCCCAGCCCTACCATTTTAATGTCATACATTTCTCTACTCAAAGGGGTCTGTAGGACAGAGAATGCAGGTGGGAAAGGGGCCTGGGAGTTGCGTGCTACAATTAAAAAGTAATGCCAGACAACAGGGAAGGAAAGTATTGATGTCTGCAATCCTCAAAGTCTAAAGAAAGGAGATCTATGCGTCAAAGGATCAGACCCTTTCCAAAATACCTTCAGAGCATCTGCCAAGATTAAACACACAATTCAATTTACCAAATGCAGTAGGAACCTGGTTTATACAAACCCCTCATCCAAAAATACCCATTAGCCAAAATTAAGAGGTGTCGTAACATTTAATATTGCATTGAAAGGTCAGTGTATCCCATTCTCCATTTATCGGAATAAATTACATTCTCTTCTTCTCTTTTGATGGATGGGGTTTTACTGTATTTAGTGTAGGAAAAGAAAAATTAAATAGTGCCATAGTTAATTCAGTTCTTTCTCACGGGAATCAAGTTTAGCACTTCCCAAATGCCATGTAGGACAGTTCATTTCAAACCTTTCCATGCACCATTTCTCACACTGTCAATTCTTTTGGGGTTGGGGGAAGCTGACACAGTTTTACTGGTGAAGTATGTGTCTCTCTTGGTAGATAAACATGAAGGAAGAGGAGTGTCATGTTTTTAAAGCAAATGCACTTTGATGCATGGACTCCCTATGCTGGAATGAAGAGGATGAAATCCCCTCTAGGCCTTGTGAATAAAAAGGGTGTTCAGAGGACTGTAAACTTGAGCCACCCAAGAGATTAGTTTAGGAATATATTAAGGCCTAGTCTATACTTAAAAGTTAGTTCAACATAGCTATGGCACTCAGGGATGTAAAAAATTCAGACCCCTAGGCATCGCAGCTGTGCTGACCTAACCCCTGCTTTAGATGCAGCTAGGTTGATGGAAGAATGCTTCTGCTGACCTAGCTATTGTGGCCCGGGGAGGTGGAGTTCCTACCACAATTTTAAAAAACACCCTTCCATCAATGCAGGAAGCATCTACAGTATGATGCTACAGCAGCATAGCTATGGTGCTGCAGCTGTGCCGCTGTAGCACCCATAGTGTAGACATGGCCTAATTCTTAAACAAAAACATGTGGCATCAAAGTTTTCCCATAACTCACAATTGCAGCATCTTCATGCTTCCTAGGTTCTTAGGAGAAATTTAAGAGCTAAAAATCAGATGTTCCCTTCTTCCTGGAACTTGAGCAATGGATTCTAATCTCAAGCAGTACTCGAAGACTTGAAATCCCCTTGGCTCCTGCCTGTAGGATTTATAAATGCTCATCTCCTGGAATTCAACAACTGTGACAGACTCAGACCAGTGGGGTACAGGAGTCTGGTAGAGGGCAAATATACTGGTCACTGGATGAGTAGTTTTCTGTTCCCTGAGTGACCAGAGAAGGGGCTGTACTAGAGTAATCAGGAACCTGCTAGAACCAGTTAACGCAGGCAGGCTAATTAGGACACCTGGAGCCAATTAAGAAGAAGCTGCTAGAATCAATTAAGGCAGGCTAATCAGGGCACCTGGGTTTTAAAAGGAGCTCACTTCAGTTTGTGGTGCAAGTGTGAGGAGCTGGGAGCAAGAGGCGCAAGGAGCTGAGAGTGAGAGGGTGTGCTGCTGGAGGACTGAGGAGTACAAGCGTTATCAGACACCAGGAGGAAGGTCCTGTGGTGAGAATAAGGAAGGTGTTTGGAGGAGGCCATGGGGAAGTAGCCCAGGGAGTTGTAGCTGTCATGCAGCTGTTACAGGAGGCACTATAGACAACTGCAGTCCACAGGGCCCTGGGCTGGAACCCGGAGTAGAGGGCGGGCCCGGGTTCCCCCCAAACCTCCCAATTGACCTGGACTGTGGGTTCTTCCAGAGGGGAAGGTCTCTGGGCTGTTCCCCAACCCACATGGTGAATCTCTGAGGCAAGAAAATTCGTCAATAAGCACAGGACCCACCAAGATAGAGGAGGAACTTTGTCACACAACCTACTTTGATGTTACACTGCCCACTCCCACTGATTTCTGCACTGTCTGCTCTTGACTACAACAGCCCATCCACGAAACACCAGAAAGGAAGAGAAAGTGCCAAAACACATCAAGCATCCCATACCTTATAATACTTGGATATTGATTGAACTGGCATGGAGCTGGATGTGCCTTCTGGAGGATCAATGCTAAAAACAATCTAAGAAACAGATGGATAAAGCACAGAAAATTTTAACAGATGCCTCCAGCAAAATCAGTAACGTGTCACAAACAATTATGCAAAATGATTGCTGCTGCAATAACTTTAAAATATATCTTGCAGTATTTGTTTTTATACTCAGGTGCTGTAATTCTGTTCACAAAAATAGACGCAATGGTGAAAGTATCTTTGACAATCAGGACAAATATGTTTAAATACTAGCAAACCTTTTTAGGTTCCCATATGGACTTCTTCACTGTGAGTTGAAAGTACCTGTGACACTATTAAGTAGAGGGGAAAAATAAGTATTAAAATGTATAATTAGAACCTAAAAGGGTTTGCTAGTATTTAAACAAATTTGTCTTGATTGTCAAAGATACTTTCACCATTATATCTATTTTTACAAACAGAATTACAGCACCAGAGTACATAAAACAAATATTTGCAAGCACAAATGGATAGTTACAGAACTAGTGAGCCATCTGTGTGAACAAATACCAAATTTACGCAAGCAACACAAGTAACAGTGCATGTGTAAAGTGTAGATAATATTTAGTCCTGCATCAGTGCAGGGGAACTGGACTAGATGACCTATGGAGGTCCTTTCCAGTCCTACATTTCTATGATTCTATGTTCTACACAATTAAACAGGATTTTGATTAATTTTATGATGAGTAGAAACACTCTACAAGTACACAAGCTGGCAATGATGCAGGCTACAGCTGCTACAGCCAAGTTTCTTGAGACATTTAAAAGGCATTAACAGTACTCATGAGAATACAGTTCATAGTAAAAGGAAGATGTTTCCCATTATAGCGAAGAAAAAATAAAAGCAGCATTCTTGGAAAGTGTAACCGATGAAAATTAACCTTAGTGTGGCCAAAAGGAGTTTTAGCAAATGTCTTTTAAAAAAAAATTTCCCAACAAACAAAAACAAACACATGATAAATTGAAAAGTTATACCCCTGAAAATAGGGTCGTATAACAAGGAAGCTGATTGGGCCACAAGTGGCCAGCAGGTTGAGAACCACTGGTCCAATCTTTGCCATGCAAGAGAAAGGGTTAATACATTAATTCTGCTCTTTCAAGTGACCCGGAGGGGTGTTTTCTGTAATGTGCTTTTGGATGTTTGCTTTCTGGCAGCACAGCTGACCGCAGCAGGACCAGTAAACAATGGCTATTGGGAGGAGGAAAGGCTAATTCCTTTTAGGGTAAGAGAGGTGAATCAATTGGTGGAAGGGGGAGAAAAGATGCTGTGATGAATGAGCTGCCTATTCTGCTGTAAGAAGCTAGTTATTTTTTCTTAGAAAAATACAGAACAGAAAACAAGATCATCCCTTCCTGTCAAATTCCAACTCTAGAAGGAGGAGGAGAGTTTATTCAGCTGCCAAAGCATGCGATTCTTGATGGAAAAACTAATAGTTATTGGGAAATTCACTATTACCGCTTATCATGTTTCCAAGAATCACCAGTGAAGTGAAGTCACATTAACTACTTGAATGCTGCCAAATGTTCCAAGTACAGGTGACAAAATGCATTTCAGGTACATCACTTGGAAACATCAACATTTCAGGTTTAAGAGTGGTCGCTGTGTTAGTCTGTATCAGCAAAAACAATGAGGAGTCCTTGTGGCACCTTAAAGACTAACAAATTTATTTGGCTATGTAATCAGGATTGGACTCACCACTGCGGCGCCTCCTGCTGGTCGTCTCAGGAATTAGCTCACCCAGCATCCAGAGCGCCCTCTGCAGGCCAGGTGTCCCGCCTGTCGTTGGCCCCTGTGTCCCTCCCGGTGCCCTTGGCTTGGGTGCTGCTCCCCTGGCAGTACCCCACTCTCTCTCTGGGTCTCCCCACCCAGGGGAACCCCCACCCCCTATCCCACTCAGTTATGGCTACTGCCAGTCACCATCTAGCCCCACGCCCTGGGGCAGACTGCAGTCTATCAGCCAATCATCACAGGCAACAAGGGGTTTGGACTGGCTGCCTTTACCCACCCTCAGGTTGCCCCTCTGCAACCCCAATACCTATATGGGCCTAGGACCAGGCCCTGCAGCCTGGGGAGTTGCTGGCCTAGGGCTTCCCAGCCCCCATGGCCTTTCCCCAGCCCTGCCTCACTCTAGGTCCCCGGTGAGTTCACTGTAGCCAGGCCTGTCTCTCTCTCCTGTCAGAGGGAGACTCCTCAGCTTCTGGCTGCCCTGGCCTTCTTATAAGGCTGAGTGGCTCAATTTGGGGCATGGCCCCAGCTGCAGCCACTTCCCCAATCAGCCAGGGTTTTGCTTCTTTACACAGCCCCAGCCCTCTGCAGGGCTTTTCCAACCCCTTCAGGGCTGGAGCGGGTGTTCACCCCGCTACAGGGCATAAGCTTTCGTGGGCTAAAACCAACTTCATCAGATGCATGGAGTGGAAAATACAGGAGGGAGGTATAAATACACAGCATATGAAAAGATGGGAGTTGCATTACCAAGTGGGGGGTCATATATCACATTGGTAGATGTGCAGGTGAACGCCACACCATCAGAGGCTCATTCACCTGCACATCTACCAATGTGATATGTGCCAGCAATGCCCCTCTGCCATGTACATTGGCCAAACCGGACAGTCCCTCCGCAAAAGAATAAATGGACATAAGTCTGACATCAAGAATTATAACATTCAAAAACCAGTAGGAGAACACTTCAATCTCCCTGGACACTCAATAACAGACTTAAAAGTGGCAATTCTTCAACAACAAAAACTTCAAAAACAGACTCCAATGAGAAACTGCAGAACTGGAATTAATTTGCAAACTGGACACCACCAAATTAGGCCTGAATAAAGACTGGGAGTGGCTGGGTCACTACAAAAACTAATTTCCCCCTGCTGATACTCACACCTTTTTGTCAACTGTTTGAAATGGGCCACCTTGATTCCATTGGCCTCATTAGCACTACAAAAGTGATTTCCACCCCTTCTTGTCAACTATTGAGAATAGCCCACTTCCACCTTCATTGAATTGGCTCATTAGCACTGACCCCCACTTGGTATGGCAACTCCCACCTTTTCATATGCTGTGTATTTATACCTCCCTACTGTATTTTCCACTCCATGCTTCTGATGAAGTGGGTTTTAGCCCACGAAAGCTTAGGCCCAAATAAATGTGTTAGCAACATTTCAGTACAACATCAGGGCTTCAAAGGAATGCAGCCATATTCCACTGAGCAAGAAGTTTAAGAGCAAAGTATCTGGTGTAATTATAGGGAATACTGGAGCCTACAAAATGTAACATTATTCCCAGTAAAGAGGAAAGTAAGGGACAGTCATATAAAGTCTTTGGCAAGAAGGGAGACTGCAGACTGACATATATTGTCCTCCCTAGATTTAAAAAAAAAAAATAACTGCTGGTACTGTATACAGACAGAAAATACAGGGGAGGCCATTTGAATTAGAAGGCTATTAACATATTAAGGTGCTTTGGTAATTAAAAAGCACATAGGAAGAGTGGTTTATGCTGTTACCAAACGCAGAGCAATGCATAGTTATCCAGTTCCGTTTTCAGATAAAGTGAATTTCACAGAATTTGCTGAATGTTTCTGTTGTCCCCCATGCTACTCCCCCCTGACAGCTAGCTCTCTCCTATCCCCCTCCGGCCTGTCTTTATTAGTACACCTCTACCCCGATATAACGCGACCCGATATAACATGAATTCGGATATAACGCAGTAAAGCAGTGCTCGGGGGGGAGGGGCTGCGCACTCTGGAGGATCAAAGCAAGTTCGATATAACGGGGTAAGATTTTTTGGCTCCCGAGGACAGCATTATATCGGGATAGAGGTGTATTTCTGGCACTTTTGCACTTCCTACAATTTAATTTACATTTACAAGCAGCATCTTCTCCCAGAAAAGAGTCTGTGTGGCACATGCTTTCTGAGTAAAAAGAGTGAAAGTTAACTGCTGCGGTGGACTACTAGCCACTAGGGAAAGTCCATAGAGCTACAGTGAATAGAGGGAGTCAGGGGGTCACAACCAACTACAGCAGTCCTCAGGGTCATTGGAGTGGAAGGTGGGAGTAGGCCAGTTACTGACTATACAGGGTCACTGGTTTCATTTATTTTTCGTTTAGTTTAAGTGTCATTCATCAATCTGAATTTATTTCTTGCATCTCTATCTGGATGTCCAAATGTTTACACTGAATTTATCAATGATTTCTATCTATTAAACAATAGAGCAGTGAGCAAGAACAAAGCAGCAAGACACGTATACAAATCTTTATAATGATTATCACCACCTCTCTATGAAAGGCCAGAGGAAAATCTGTTCTGATCCAAAAAGGAAAAGGAAAAGGAAAAGTTGGGAGAGTGCTCAGTCAAATTTCACTGTCAGCTTTCAGGGAAAGTTCCAATTAAATTTGACATACAGTGACTCAATCGAGGAGACTGCCCCGAAATCATCAAAGTCTGGAAACAAAGTGACCCCACCTGAAATGTCAGCAACTGTTCCAAAATGAAAGCCTTACATTTATGATAGTATTCAGTTTGACCTCTCGGCTCTCCAAACTTCATTGTGTACTTCGTTGATATAGCTCAGAACAAGAGTGTTGGCCAAATTCAGACGTCAGCTAAGATACGAACTTCAGTTCACCAGTCCATAGTATCCTCTAAGCTCCTTGCAACCACTTCCTTCCTCAAAGGCATATTTATATTTTCTAGTCCTGCAACAGGAGGGAGATTGCTAGTGCAGTGTACTCAACCATGTTCTTCTGATGTATTATTGAGCTGCAGCTGTAACACATTGTATAGGTGTCCTATTTTAAAAGTTCCTTACATTCAATAAATAAATCAAAAGAACAGAGTTAAGATTATCTACATTTTTCCCTCAACTGCAGCTTACTCTTTCATGGGAATATCTCCTCTAATCAAATACTGCTGGCTGAACATGCTATTTGCACAACTCAACGATCCAGCTCCTCCTGGTGGAGGTTAGAAACAACTGAATCATACTTTAATCGGACACCTCTAAAAGGGACTTTATACACCTCTACCCCGATAGAACGCTGTCCTCGGGAGCCAAAAAAATCTTACCACGTTATAGGTGAAACTTGCTTTGATCCGCCGGAGTGCGCAGCCCCATCGCCCCAGAGCACTGCTTTACCGCATCCGAATTCGTGTTATATCGGGTCGCGTTATATCGGGGTAGAGATGTATATATGTAGAATCATAGAATATCAGGGTTGGAAGGGACCTCAGGAGGTCATCTAGTCCACCCCCCTGCTCAAAGCAGGACTAATCCCCAGACAGATTTCTGCCCCAGATTCCTAAATAGCCCCCTCAAGGATTGAACTCTCAACCCTGAGTTTAGCAGGCCAATGCTCAAACCACTGAGCTATATATAAGAACAACCGTACTGGGTCAGACCAAAAGTCCATCTAGCCCAGTATCCTGTCTACCAACAGTGGCCAATGCCAGGTGCCCTAGAGGGAGTGAACCCAACAGGTAATGATCAAGTGATCTCTCTCCTGCCATCCATCTCCACCCTCTGACAAACAGAGGCTAGGGACACCATTCCTTACCCATCCTGGCTAATAGCCATTAATGGACTTAACCTCCATGAATTTATCCAGTTCTCTTTTAAACGCTGTCATAGTCCTAGCCTTCACAACCTCCTCAGGCAAGGAGTTCCACAAGTTGACTGTGTGCTGTGTGAAGAACTTCCTTTTATTTGTTTTAAACCTGCTGCCCATTAATTTCATTTGGTGGCCCCAGTTCTTGTATTATGGGAATAAGTAAATAACTTTTCCTTATCTTCTTTCTCCACATCACTCATGATTTTATATACCTCTATTATATCCCCCCTTAGTCTCCTCTTTTCCAAGCTGAAGAGTCCTAGCCTCTTTAATCTCTCCTCATATGGGACCCATTCCAAACCCCTAATCATTTTAGTTGCCCTTCTCTGAACTTTTCTAGTGCCAGTATAACATATGAATGTTTAAGATTGATGAGATGGGGAGAGGCATAGTGCAGAGAAATATCAACAGATTTTCGCTTTCCCTTATTTCCTACTATGTCAAATATCAGAAGTACACAGCTGCTTAACTCTTTTATAGCTGGCTTCTGAATGCCACAAATCAGTTCTGTATTTCCTGTAAATGAACGTTCAGTCCACAAGATGCCAAGAAAGTCTGGTCCTGGAAGTTAAGAAATGAAACTCACAAAGAGGTTTCCTTTAGAGACTATTCTCTGTACTCAAAGGAAACATAGAATAGTGTTGATTTAGATGTTTTTTTAAGTAGATCCTCACCCGTATTCCATATGGCCCACTGAATTACATAGATAGAAGCAATTTCTCAATAGAGAAAACTAACCAGAACAGCTATATTCACACTTTAATGCTTACAGTGAAAGGCATGAAATCGCTGCTGAAACACACTACCAAACTACAAGCCACATGGAGGCAGCTCTGTTTGAGTCTATAGTTAGGTAGAAATTCTTTCCTCAATAGCATGTCAACTCCCATCAATGCTTAAGAGTTAAACAGACACACTTCAAAAAGAAAAAAAAGACCCCTTTGGTGTCTTTCCACATCCTCCACTACCTTTTCAATCTTTTAGAATTATAATGAATCAGCAGCACAGAATTATTTACCTGAATAATGTCTGAAAGTTTATGTAATCCAGCTGTGTTGGTAAATATCCCAGTACCTAGAGAAGACAGTATATTAACTTTTTATGTAGACAAATGCACATATGTATATACACCCATACCTGAGCGTGCACAAACACACACAAATATGCACAAACACACCCACATCTCACTCACTACCACAATGTTTATTAATAAAGTGGCTTAAAAATATCATTGGATAAGAAAAAAATAAATGAAACCAGCACATTGCCAGCAGAGTTTGGTGTGCAACAAGAGCATGACTTGATTTCATAGTATTTTGTCCCATCTCCACTGAGAAGCTGTAATGTAAATTAGCTTTCATACCCCTCACATACATCAATAATCAATGACAAAATCTCAATGGAGATTTGAAATCTCAATGGTCTCTAAACTGAGCGTCTGGAGAGGCTGGATACTAGCTGTTTATAAGATATTTCAAAAGGGAACTTTATGCCATTTCCCTTCTAGGAGTAGTAAGGCTTCCTGCCCCTTTACAGGCACCTGACCACCTCCCACTGAGTATTATTGCCCAGTTAAGAAGGTAGCATATATAGTTCTGCAAAATCGCTTTACTGATATCAGTGAAGCACTTTGAGAGATCCTGCAGACTAGGCACGTAAACAGGCATTGGAGAATAAACCATTTTCAAATAGTCAGTTTTCCACTTGCTGAAACTATGACAGAGGTGAGTGGGTGGACACTTTTAACGGCCTTTTCACAAGCCTATGGCACAATTAATGTTGCTCCCATGCAAAGGGAATACAGGAAGAACATTATGTGAATAGCGCTCATTCTCCCTTTCTCATTTATGCCCTCAAAATATGGAAGCTTCCATTTGCTGTCATCTATAACTTACAGAACTATACATAGTAGCCATGGTGACAGGCTTACACTTACGGCCTGATAGAAATTGTTCAATCTGTTCCAGCGACTCCAGGAGGGAGGTTTTGGTTTGGAATGTGATCTGGGCCTCTGCAAACAGATCAAAGATGTAGCTGCAATTCAAGAAGAAAAATACAATTGGACAGACTTTGCAAATAACCCTACATTTAATAACAGCAATACCTTGCCCTTGTAGTTCACTGTATTCCCTTCTCCATAAACAATAAGGGTAAATAAAAGTAGTAACTACTTTGTTACAAGATTAACTGAGATAATGCTGGGATATTTTTATTTGAAAGCCCAATGACCTTCACCACCACATCATCTGCAATTACTTTTCATGCCCACCTTATTACAACACACAATTTCCTTTGGTTTACAAACAGTTCTGTAGAGCATGAAATACCTCAACCAGAACATAGCTACACTGGTACCTTAATATGAATCAGTATTTCACAAGCCAGCATTTGTCAGAAACAACTAAAGACCATCGTCCAGTTCAACATACCCTATTATTCACCCACACACTCCATGCCAGACCTTCCAAACTTTAACTTACTATTTTTATAGGAGCTGCAGTTTCCAGCTAACAACATGGTTGGACCTTGCCATTACTAAACAGAGAGAGGCTAAACGGCAAAATCCCAATCACAGTAGGATAATACTGTATTCAAAAGTATCATATAATAAACAAACTACTCGCTATTCCTAAAGGCATGGGGTCAACTGATTTAGGGTCACTTTTGATAGATTTCATAATTAGTATAATCTGAGGCTGAAATGCTCTTCAGAGTTCAAAAACATAACAAATTACTGAAATACCATGAAAGTAAGCAAGTACAATGGGGAACATTTTTATGGGGACCCACTGAATAAAGTTACGTAATAAAAGCTGGTTCCCAGAGCTAGGGCAATATTACTAATGTTAACAGCTAGTATACCTTTTAAACACTTATTGCTACTTGCTGTCCCAGAGGCATGGTGTTACTTTCATATGGAACTTTGAAGGAGAAACTCACATTGGAGACAGTCTCATTAGGCCAGAAGTCTCTTCTCCTAACAAACAGTCACACTAATGAGGAGGAGAATACAATCTCAGAGCACCAATTGGCACCTACCTCCCTTCTTTAGTGACTCCATTTCCATTAGCTGGCAGCTGCACGGCATCAATAGCATTTTCCAGTTGAAGAAGAATTCCTTTAAGGCAATCAAAGGAGAAAATAGTTCAATTCATAGTAAATGAAAAATTCAGAACTCATCTAAATGAGCTCTTTCGAATGGCCTTTGTTACAAAGATAGTCATCTAGTTACTCCCCCTAAACCTAGCTATTATCTTGTTTGTGTAACCAATCGGATACTTTAAAAACTGCTGAAATATAAATTTTAAGTTAGTTCAAATGTTTAATTTTTAAAACTTCTAAACATTTATACTGCCTTATAGGTATAGAGCACCTATCATCCAAAAGCCCTTTGTAAGCATTAATTAAGCCTCACAACATCCCTGTGAGATATAAACTATGTAGGAGAGTAGAATATATGTACGTTTGCCTATTTCCTTCCATCTACAAGGGATTCTCACATCTAAGAATTTGCTACTATGTGAGATTTTAATAAATACACAATCTTTCACTCACTCTGACACCTTTGCAAATTTATCTCACTAAGGACCTCTTTAATTCAGTGGTAGGTCACCATTTTGTATAGCTGAGCCTAGGAGATGAGGGTTATGCAACCATGGGAGAAACAAGGTAAGAGAAACAAGGCATAATAATACCTAGCTCTTCTATAGAACTTTTTATCAGTGAATCTCAAAGCACCTTACAAAGGAGGTCAATATTCACATTTTACAGATGGGGAAACTGAGGCACGTGAGGTAACTTGCAGAAGGTCACCCCGCAGGCCAGTGGCAGAGCCAGGAATAGGACTCATGTCTCTCCAGAGTCTCACTCCAGTGCTCTACCCATTGACCCATACTGCCTGTTCATAACCATGAACTTCATACTGAGGACATCCAATTACACAGTAAACTGAGATTTTACATGCCACTTTATTCTATGACTCTCTAAACTACCACTGCTGATCTCCTGCTGGCTTATTAGAAGGAAGTATTCTGATTAAGTGAGAGCCCCACGAACAGGCAAAAACAGCAATATGAACAGCTCATCCAAACAGTTGAAATATTGTCTAGGTCATGCTGAGTAATTTCTGTGATTAATTGGAAGCTGTAGGACGGAACTGTGGAACTAAGCATTTGAAAATATTTATTGGCAACAAGAATATTCAAAATCCCCCATTTAACACAGCCTTGGACCACTTTGGTAATGTATGGGACGCTGAAGTTTTCTGGCCTGCTGAGTTTAAAAACATCATCAGGATTTCCATTGTACTTACTTCCTAACGCCATAACCCAGGATTACAGATCTCAAACTCACCTCGCACTGCCCAGCAACATGAGCAATTACAAGACAGATCATTGTTGCAGGGGTTACAAATTAACCATTTTTCCCTCAAACACTGTGGATGTGTTCCCAGAATCAAGGAGCTATTGGATCAATTTTCAAAAAGCTGCTCTGTTATTGCCAGCAAAGTTCTTTTCTATTCCAAAATGTATTCTTTTTTGGTGGGATGAAAAAGCTTATTTAAGGTCAAACTCTTTAGTACAAATTCAGCTGTTGGCTGGCAGAATTGTCGTTGCAGCAGAGTGGTACAACCAATGCTCCACCAAAAGAGAGATGGATTACAAAATTTGGAAAGTCCTTGCAATGGTGAAAATGACTAGCTGGAGGAGGCATTCTTCTCCCAGCTATACAAACCTCTCAGCTATGCTGAAAAAGGCTGAATTCTCAAAGGACCAGAACACTTGACAAAATTTCTCTCTAAAATAAATAGAAGACCCTCCCCTATGAAGCTTTCAACTATGTGCCTGACAGATGTCAAAGGGTGTCATGGAAAGGCTGCATGAGGTTGATTTACCATCATTTCCCAGAGCACCTTTTTTTCCTATTGTATCAATAGCAATTTTGTTGAGATAATTTAACACAGAAGAAATGGTACTTACTCTTTATCTTTGCTATATCTTCAAGCTCCATGCTCAGCCCTGTTTGAGAAGGAAAAACAATTCACTCCTAATCGCACAGGGATTAGATGAAGTGTTCAGCATTTGAGGCAACTGTTTCTTAACTTAATCCCAACTTTCTCACAATTTTTCATTTCTCCAAGAGAGACTATTGTTGCCAACTGCCTTTCTGGATATTAGAGTTTTTGAAGGCTATACTCAAGTGTTCATACAACTACATATTTTGTATTCTATTTACTTTTCTCCTCCTTGATTCCTTATCTCATGTTAAAAGGTTTGGCTAAAACTTGATGTGCTTGGTTACCATAGGTTAGAAGAACAGCAACAATATTGGCCAAGTAGAAAGTTCGATCTATCCACCACCCAGATTTGAACTTACAGGGACTGACTAAGGGAAAAAGTTATTTTCCAAATTTGTTGACAAAGCCACCCCCCACATCCCTTGCAAACCATTAGTTCCCAGCTATCAACACACCTGAGCTGGCAAACTCCATATTGAATTCAGCATGAATTTCATTTTGTTGAACTACTTTGGCTTGTTCTTCCAGTACCACATTTACAGCATCCATGGCTGAAGCCAAGTCGTAGGGAGTCAAGTCAAAAGAAGATGACTCTTCACACAATTTCTCCTGAAATTCCAAGAAAATACAGAATTTATTGTTATTTGGATTCTGGTATTGCCCTGGGTGTGCTGGGCACTTCAAAGATTGTAAGGTCAGAAGGAACCATTGTGATCATCTAGTCTGACCTCATATACAACAGAGGCCATAGGACTTCCCTGAATTAATTCACATTTGAAATAGAGCATAGCTTTTAGAAACACATCCAGTCTAGATTTAAGTTTCCAGTGACAAAGAATCCACCACAACCCCTGGTAAATTGTTCCAATGGTTAATTATCCTCACTGTTAAAAACTGCTACTTATTTCCAGTCCTAGGCCATGTCTACACTTACCGATAGATAGGAGCAGCTGTGTCGATTCAGCGGGTCTGCTGAAGATTCGCTAAGTTGATGGCAGAGCACTCTCCCGTTGATTCCGTACTCCAGCTCCCCGAGAAGAGTAAGTTAAGTCGGCAGGAGAGCATCTCCCATCGACACAGCGCAGGGTAGGCACCATGGTAAGTTGACCTAAGCTACGTTGACTTCAGTTACGTTATTTATGTAACTGAAGTAGTGTAACTTATGTCGACTTACCGCGGTAGTGTAGACAAGGCCTATATTTGTCTAGCTTCAACTTCCAACCACTGGATCTTGTTATAACTTTGTCTACTAGACTGAAGAAACCTCTATTATCAAATTTCCATTCCCAATGTATGCACTTATAGGTAACCTTATTCTTCTCTTTAATAACTAAATAGATTAAACTCCCGGGGTCTCTCACTATAAGGCATATTTTCCAACCTTTAATCGTTCTTGTGGATCTTCTCTGAACTCCAATTTTTCAACATCCTTCCACTTTTCAGAGTCACTGCTTCCCAGGATAGATTCCCCAAACATGAAATTGTGGCCTACATTTTTTGTTCCTAGATGTATCTAGTACTAGGGATGTATAACTTTGCATTTGGCCATATTAAAACAAATATTGTTTGCTTGCACCCAGCTTACCAAATGATCTGAATCACTCTGTATTAGGGACCTGTCTTCTTCATTATTTACAATTCCCCCAAACTTTGTCTCATCTGCAAACTTTATCAGTCATGATTTTGTGTTTTTTTCCAGGTCATTGATAAAAATATGAAATAGCAGAGATCCAAGAATGAATCCCTGCAGGACCCCACTAGAAACTCACATGCCTGATGATGATTCCCTATTTACAATTACATTTTGGGACCTGTCCACTAGTTTTTAATCAATTTTATGTGTGCTATTTGATTTTGTATAATTAATTTCTTAATCAAAATGTTCTGTGTTACCAAGTTAAATGCTTTACAGAAGTCTAAATATATTACATCACTTCTATTACCAATTTGTAATCTCATCAAAGGTACCAGGTTAGTTTGAGAAGATCTATTTTCTATAGACCCATGCTGATTGGCAGTAATTATATTACCCTCCTTTAATTCTTTATTGAGTCCTGTATCAGTCTTTCCATTACTTTGCCTGGGACTGATAACAGGCCTATAATTACCCGGTCATCATTTTCATACTTTCTAAATATTAGCACAACATTAGTTTTCTTCCAGTCTTCTGAAACTTCCCCAGTGTTCCAAGAGTTATTGAAAATCAACATTAATGATCCCACAGAGCTCTGCAGTCAGCTCCTTTAAAACACCTGAATGCAATTCCTCTGTATTTCTCGAATACTGAATTCCCCTATGTGGGATGCAACACGTTTTGAATTAGCAAATTGTCATCTATAATATTTACAAATTCTGAGGACATTTTAGTACTGGCTGCACAGGAACCCCAGCATGTCATTCAGATTGAAATCCTCCATGATAATGCAATTTTTTCCGTATGCATTATAGTTAGGCACTCGAGGAGATGGTCATCCTATTCCTTAGGGTGATAGGGTGGTCTGTAGCAGACCCCAATTAGTACTAGGGATGTAAAATTTTAAATGGTTAACTGGTAAGCATTAGTCTTACCGTTAACCCCCAGCCCTGGGCTGGCCAGAGCAGCCCCAGCCCCTCTCCCTTTAATCGATTAACTGGTTAAACAATGTAATTTTAATCATTTAAATGGTTAACTTTTTAAACTATATTTACATCCCTAATTAGTACCCCATCTTGTGCTATATCTGTTAGGACACTGATACGTAAGCATTCAAGACAATTTGCTTCTGACTTGTCAGTGACTCAAACACATAATGCCACTTCTGACACCATGCCACTACTCTTCCCCTTTTGCCCACTCAAACCTTTTAAATAGCTTAAAACCACTGACGTAGCATTCCAATCATGCAAACCATCCCACCCAGTTCCAGTAGTACCTACACTCAGTTGAATTTATGCTCAAATAAGCAATTCCAATTCCTCTTGTTTACTACACAGGCTCCTAACATTGGTGTATAGACAAATAAAGAATTTCTTCGGTTCACATCTCTTGGTACTTTGATTAATTTTGTTCTCAACATCATGGTTTGTTGTAACTGAGTGCTTACTTCTCCCTTTTCACCATCTCGTTTGTTGCTAGTTTAATGCCCTCCCTGTCAAGTCTAGCCAGCCTATAGTCTAGAAGAGTGGTCCCCATTCTATTGAGATAGAGGCCATGCAAAGTGGACAGTCCCCTCACCCCTACAGAAGGTGGACCAATGTTTCACAAAACCTAATCCTTCTGCCATTTACCTAGCTAGCGGTTTATTCTAAAGTCTTCTGCCTTCTGTCTTCCCTTGCTCATAGCAAATGAAGGATTTCAGAGAAAATCACTAGAACATTCCTCTCCTTCAGTACCCTTCTGAGTTCCCTGAAGTCATCTAAGATCTGTGAGGTATCCCAGGAAACAGCATCATTAGTGCCTTATGCATCATTACCAGTGGATCTCTGCCTGCTGAGTTCAGAAGCCTATCCAGTCTTCAAGTCACATCTGGTGTCTTTGCTCCATGAAGACAGCACACCATCCTGTTTTCTGCCTGCTCCTTTGGAAAGGATGTTCTTCTTCTTCGTACAGAATCCCCAAGGAGGATTTTCTGTCTTCCTTGGTTGGTTGGAGATCTCTTTGTGGGTACATTTGATTGTTTTGTGGGTTGGGCTGAACAGCCAACCACAGGTATGTCCTGTACAGCTCATTGTTTCATTTGACCAGCTGCATCTTCACAGATGATATCCTCAGTTTCTATGCTCATAGACTCTTAGACTTTAAGGTCAGAAGGGACCATTATGATCTTCTAGTCTGACCTCCTGCACAATGCAGGCCACAGAGTCTCACCCACCCACTCCTGTAACAAACCCCTGACCTATGTCTGAGCTACTGAAGTCCTCAACTTGTGGTTTAAAGACGTCAACATGATTATTATTAGATTCTTCTACTTATGTGGAACTCCTCCTGGACTGATTCTATCTGGTGGTCATGGCCTGCCCCTCCTCTCCTGCCTCCAGCCATGTAGAATGCACCTGAACTTCTTGCCTCTGATGGTTACAAACTGCCTGGTCTCCCCTCCGGTTCCCAATCTCCTTCGGTGACCAATTTCTTCCTTTCTTGAATCTGGGGTGGCAATGCTTCCTGAATCTGGATGTCCAATAACTCCTCAGCCCCTCTCATACTCTGTGGTGTATGCGCTTGTCCTTCCAGACCACAAATATTTCCTTCCATAAAATTTTACAGGAATCAAACCATTCCTGTCCTTTGGAGGACTTGTTCTGGATTTGAACTTGGGACCTCTCACACAAGTAAAAATCATACCGCTAGACCAACACATATATGAAGATGCAGTCCCTTGCACTCAAGATTTTACAATCTAAGATGGCAAGTAATGAATGAAGTAGAGGGATAAAATACAACATACATACATGCCATCTTAAATTTAAATAATATATACACACACAGAAATAAAGAAAATAAGTATCAACTATGGAGAAGGGAATTGAATAATCTTACGTGAGAGATGTGGTCTAATGGGCTGAATACTCCCCAATTCTAATCTTAGTTTTGACAATACTTCTCTGTCACCTCGGCCAAGTCACAACCCTCTCTGCCACAGTTTCCTCATCCATAAAATGAAGATGGTATTGACCTTCCTCCCAGCTGTGAGAAATAGTAAGGACTTGCTTACATGGGGAAACTAAGATGCAGAATAAGCTATTATACAATAGCTATACTGGAATAGCGCCCCACATGCATGTTATATTTTGGAATAAAAGTCAATTTTATTCTAGAATAGAGTCATAAAATGTAAGGCCAGAAGGAACCACCCAGATCATCTAGTCTGATATATCCTGTACAGTACAAGTCACCAACACTACCTGCACACTAAACCCATCAAGCAAAATTAGAACAAAGTATTACAGCCCACAGGAGATTTGACTATTATGTTCCACAGGAAAAGAATAAGAGGGATTGAGGGGCACCACTGCCCAAGGCCCCTGCAAAGAGTGTCTACAGGGTAAGCAAAACAGCTTATTCCAGAATAACTATTTCAGTCAATTTCCCTGTGTAGACAAGCCCTAAGACTTATAACATGCTGTGAAGAGGAAAAGCTCTGTGGGAACCCGGTTCACTTTTTAATGGAAAGGACTATTTCGATTAAGGCAGCAAATATAGTATTCCAACACTAAAAATAATGTCTATACCTACCTCAGGCCAAACATCCTCCACTTCTAGCAGCCATTTTGCAGCAAAATAGACAACAATGCAAGAACAGGCACTCTAGAAAATAAACATTGCCGCTGCCAGAGAGAAATTCAAAGCGGTGTAATTTGGCAGATCAGGGAACACATTTTAAGAGTTCCTTTATACTTCATTATCCAAGCACTGAACTAGTGTTTGAGCCAGTTAGGGGTATGATCTTGTAATGCAACACCTTCTGATATCTTCTTGATAAGAGGAGGGTGCTCCGGCAGGAATCCAATCTTCCCTTTACAGAGTTCCTATTGAAAGAGGCCACCAGCTGTTTGTTTGTTCTTAAAAAAAAACTCAACAAATACGCTTGTGAAATAAGTCTGATTTTCTACCATTGCTGAGACACTCACTTGCTATCCAGCATTTAAAGGTGAGATAGCCCAACATGTCAGAGCAGAACTAATACAACGCGGTGTGGTGCCTGGGGGGAAGGCTCTGTTTGCAATAAAGTACATGAAACTACATCAGAGTCTGCTTTTCCAGGTTCCATCTACAACTCTACAAGGTAGTACTCACTGCTAGCAGAGACTTAATACTTTCATCATGGAGTTCACATTCCATAGAAGCCGAACCATTCTAGACCTAGAATCCTTCTTTCCAAAATGTTTGCTTTTTGAACACCTAATTTGCACGTGCAGCTACTGCAGCTGTATGTTCAAGTGACTCGTTTAGACAGATGTACTAGTTAGGCACATAACTAAATATCTAAGCGCAGCAATACCTGAGTGTGCAAGCACAGAAATTCTGTGCACTTTTGACAATAAGAACCAGAATGATCAAATCTGGTTAGTTATTCAGTAAGCAAATACAATTCCACATCTCTTCCAACTGCAGCACAAACACCTGAAAAACCAGAACTGGACCAGACGACTATGGCAAGAATTGTTCAGTTTCTTCACTAATAATCACTTCTTCACTTCTAATCACCAATTATACAACAAACAAGCTAGGTGCTCCAGGGCTGCTTGCCAAACGAAGTACCTAGCAATTTCCTGATTCTGCAGTCATCTGAACAACATTCCATACGAAACTGATAACCCCTTCTCTGCTGGAAAGTGCAGGTCAAATCCCTGGTGTCAGCTGCCAGCAGATCCAAAGATCTGCCAGGATTGCTTCAGGAAAGCCTGACTCAGAAGCGATAAGGCTGTGCAAGACTCTTACACAAGAACAGTAAATAACAGTTCTGCCAAGCACAGAATTACTCGGGGGCTCTGCTGTACTGTAAATGTAGGTCTTTCAGATAGGTTTGCAATATCTAGCACTGAGTATAAACTGCTGAGTCTAAAATGGTCTGTGTGCTCACTAGGCTTAATCACTGGTTTGAAAAATCCATCCTACTTCATCATTATGTAAAAGTTTTACCTGTAATGCGGTGATATTCAGCGTGCTTCAGGAGCCAAATCAACAATGAACATTACCCAAAAGAGCCATAGTAGTATGAATTCATTGTTTCACTTACTGTCGTACTATATATAAACAGTAGGACAGGGGACATACTGAGTCCATATAATTCTCACAGCAAAATGACTGACCAAGTATTATTATTTTATCAACTAAAATTGGTTAATAACATAGTAAAGGCATCCTGATTGATTAATAACTTAGACTGGTTAATAATCAAATCACACAATTTTAATATCATGTGCTCCCAAAAGCCACAGGAGACACATTAAAGAGCCACTTGTGGCTCACGAGCCTCTATCGGAGTATCACTGCTGTAACGTGTTCTCTTTGCTCTATAACCAATACACTTTCAGTGAAGGGCACAATGTAAGAAGCTGCACGGATTGTATTAGATCTATTTAATTCCTTGGTATCAGAAATTGGGGATTCAACCACTTACAGAAATGTGAAGCCCATGACAGAAGAAGACAGAGCAATATCACACAATTATAGATGGAGAGTAGGTGTACTGCTACAGATACTGGTTTAGCTAATGCTAAGATTCATATAGAACACAAACCCACACTTCAACATAGATGGAGTCGCAAATGTATACTTAACCACCTTTCTAAACTGATCATACTAGCAGCTGAAATAATTTCTTTTACTGTAGCTTTCGCCTTGTTACAAGTAACCTACAAGGGTCAGACTTTGTGTTTGGGTGGGGAAGGGGAAATGGTGGGGGGGAAAAAATCAGATATAATTTACCACATTGTGAGCTTCATCGAGTATTACCACAGTCCCTTTCAGATCTAAGTTGTGTGCTCTCCGGCTCTAAAAGCAAAAACAAAGGGGACATGGGTGAGATAGCAACACGTCCTTTGGACACAGCTTGGTGAACTGGACCATGAGAGAGTTTGGATGGGATATAATTCACTATGGAATGTGGCAAGCAAAACAGTTCTGGCTGCTTACACTGCAACGTAGTCTCTTGAAATGGAGATAATAAAAGTGTCCTCTAGAGGTAAGAACAAGGCCATACATCTGTGCTGAAAGTTAGATGACATCATGGGTCCATCTTATGTATAATAGTCTGTCTTGTGAAGAAGGAGTGGGATTAGGGGCCAAAAGGTGAAATTGAGAGGCACTCACATGCATAAGAAAGAAGATAACACTAATACCTTAAGGGATGCATTAATTTATTATAATTCATTCTAATTTCTCTTTTTGTCGTATTTTCTACATCTCTTTTTGCAAAGATGACAAAATATAACACACCCACAGTATTATGTGCAGTACAATTATAAAGTTCAGTCAATTCATTTCCTAATACCCTCTTCATCTTTAGCTCACTTTGATACTCTGACAGCCTACAGATCAGCCTGCTCTATTTAGCACGGGTGAGGCCTCAACCGGAGTACTGTGTCCAGTTCTGGACATCTACCCTTAGGAAAGATGCGGACAAACTGGAGAGAGTCTAGAGAAATGCTAAGAAAATGATAAAAGCTTTAGGAAATCTGACCTGTGAGGAAAGCTTAAAAAACTGGGCATGTTTAGTTTTGAGAAAAGATGACTGACAGGGGACCTGATAACACTCTCCAAATATGGTAAGGGCTCTTACAAAGAGGATGGGGATAAATTGTTCTCAGTGTCCACTGAAGATAGGACAAGAAATAATGGGCTTAATCTGCAGCAACGGAGATTTAGGTTAGATATTAGGAAAAATTTTCTAACTATAAGAATAGTTATGCACTGGAATAGGTTACACCAAGGAAGGCTGTGGAATTATTGTCATCATTGAAGGCTTAGACAAACACCTCTCAGGGATGGTCTAGGTTTCCTTAGTCCTGCTTCAGCACAGGGGGCTGTACCTGATGATCACTTGAGGTCCCTTCTACCCCTAGATTTCTATGAAGTCACTACATAGAATGTCTGTTGGTTACTTCTTATTGAACAGAACATCTTGCAGGAAGCACAAGACATCAGCGCTCTGGGATCTGCATTGGCAGCCCACTGATCTCTAAGTCGAGTTTAAGATGGAATGGCCTGGGAACTGCCTACCTGAAAGACTGCCTCTCTTTTCGCTCCATACTGTAACAACTGCAGTCAGCAGAGGTGCCTCAAGCTGGATTCCCAACATTTTAAAGAGAGGAGACTACTGGCAGGGCATTCTCTGTGAGGGCCCTGGAACTCTAGAAATTGCTTTCTACCTTGATCTGAAATTGCCCAAGTTTGGTGACCTTCTGGTCATGCTGCAAAAGACATCTATTCAACAGGATTTTTGAAGACGACTGAAGGTATGTGTCCTGGGCCAAAAGAGGGGTGGAAAGGAGCTGTTTTTGAGATGACTGCCAGATCGTATAACGTTGCTGAGGATATGTCATAATATTAATTGAATGTTAGGGCACCTAAAGCCTTCCACAGGTGTCTTTTTAAATATTTAAATGTAAACAAACATCACTTTTCATACTGCATGTAAATAGCACAGATTGGTCTCTTTTACCATCATGGAGGTAACTCTTCAAAAGATACTTATTTCAAGGTATGCCACAAGTGGCAAAAAGACTGTCAGGATATAATTTAGTTTTCATTATGAACATAAGAATGGCCATACTGGGTCAGACCAAAGGTCCATCAAGCCCAGTATCCTGTCCTCTGACAGTGGTTTATTGTAAGACCAACACAAACAACATAAGGGAATTGTGCCCTGCAGGGTGAATTCCACTGACTGAATGATATTGAGCTCCTGTTAAAACCAAAAAACCCATGCTCCTTAATTGTAGGGGAGAAGGAAATTCAAAGAGCAAGATGTGAAAGTGAACCATCTTTAAGGTTCTTGATTTGAATTAGGTTATGAAGTTTTGCCTCATGTACTCTGTGCAGTGTTTTAGCTAGTTTTGAAGTGTACCACCTCAGGTGTTTGTTTGCTATGCACATTCTTTTTGGCATATCCACTAAAATCTGATAAAAAAAGATCAATAAAAAACATTTGAATTTAAAAATAAAAATGTTACCTTTGAGTCTAGTAAATAGTTGTAAGGCATAAAAATAATATCTGCTTGCTGCTTCAGGCTCCGAGATAGATAATAAGGACAAACTCTGTTAAAAAAAAGTATGAACTATAAAACAATATCCACAGAGAGACTAAAGTGCACTCTGCCGTCATTTATTATGTTTCAGGCTCTCAAAGGTTTCTAAACAGCTTTTTAATGACTGGAACATTAGATCTTAAGGCAGATGCGTCGCTTTATCCATGTGGGCCCTTCTTATTTATACTTCAGTAAAAAGGAATGCCAGACTCAATACCTAACTGTGCAGTCCAGCAAAACACAGATCAAGATACCAAAGAGGAGAAAAATGAGATGACTTAGTGGTTCAATGCACTAATCTTTCTCCCCTGAAGACCAGGATTCAATGCTGGATTAGATCATTAAATCTCTAGTGGTAAGAGATTTTGTGGTCTCATCCACCTCATAAAACCACCATAGCACCTGCATAATCAGCAGTTCCTCCTCGGGTATGCCTGACTGTGATCAGTATCTGGTCTCTGCAGCAGATCAGGACTCAAATACACCATCAGCTCTAGGAAGAGGCATTAAGGTCTCAGTGCAGATGGATTTCTTGAGAGTTCTTTGCACACGTCACTACTCGACTCTTGTCATTGCTGCTCATCTGGAACTTATAGGGGGGTCAAGTTCATACAAATGCATACCCCAGAACAAGAAGGACAGTGCGGAACTTTTACCTGTGCTTGTTTCCATTTTTAACCAGGTCTTCAATATCTAAGATGGAGTTGGTCAGTTCCTTCTCTGTACTCTTCTCTGTGAAGGAGAAACGAACAGTTACAGAAATCGAAGAAAATAATTACATAAACATAATCACATGTGGGGACTGTACTTCGCTCCACATTCATTGGATTCTATCAAAGTCTCTTATCTTGATTCCCTGGATTGAAACTAAGGCCTAAGGTTATTCTCTGGAGCTCCACCAGCATAGAGTGCTCCGGTTGTTATTTACTCCTCGATGCACAAGCTTCAGTCAAACACACATTAGCATTTGAAGATTTCCGTCAATTATTTTGTATTTTGTTCCATCCACTCCATGGAGAACTGTTTTATAAATAGTGTTTGATTTTTACCCTAATGTCCATATTGCAAGAAATAATCCTGCACTGGACCTCTTGGGATGGCCTAAATGTAACCTAGCAGGTCCTTTTCCATCTTTAATTTCTATTATTCTATGAAACCTGGCCCTGTGGCTTCCAAATTCCAGGACAGGCTCCAAGAAATGTGAACACCTGTTGATTTAACTCTTAATTACATTTTTCATAATAAGCCACAACATATGTAGATGATCGTTTGTGAGCTAATACACATGTTGGTGCCATAATTTTTTCAATGGTTTAGTCCTAAGCTAATTTCTGGTTTGCTCAGTTCCTGCAGCCCAAAATTCAATGACCCGAATGCCTTATAATTCACTCAGGCAAGAGGAACTGCTATCCTTTCCTTAACTTGGTCTTGTGCTGAAGAACTGTTTGTGTGTGTGCATATTAGTAAAAATTCAGGACGCCAGTTTACTGGTCTACGCTTCATCTTAAAATATACAGAACCACAGGTTTGAACCCTAGCACAGTCAACCCAGCCCATCATCCTTCAGAGGATACGATAAGCACAATACAGTTTATTGAACGGGGGTTCTGCAAGGATGTTTAAAACCATCTGCACTTGAAGACAAGGGGTCTGTCGTCCCACACCAGCAGACTCCTTGGCTACTTCCTCCCTGCTCCCTCACACTGTGTATCATGTAGCATGCTGGTTCTCTGCTGAGTTGCAGTTCAGTAGTGCTGACAACTGTTTGGTGACTAACATGATATTAATTTGTGGTCTGATTCAAATCCCAAAACCCACTTTCTCATTTAGCTCAATTACTAGCAGCCACAGCAAAGAGGCCAAGAGCGGAATGGGCATGTAGAAAGAAATACACTCTCACTCCTAGAAGGGCCTCACCAGTTCAGGGGTGAAGCCTATTGCCGGGATTATATGGATAATTTGCACTGCTGCTGCTCTTGCTCTGTTTTGTGGACAAATTAAAAAGATTTCAGCCTTCAGGGATATCAATCCTGTACCTTTCCTGAGCATTAGCTTAAAAACCTATTAAAAGTAAATGTACATGCATACATTCAGTTGCCGATGGGTTCTCTCATTCCTTTTCAACTTCCCCATCCACCTGCCAGGTATCTCTCTGCCCAAAATCAGGGCATTGCCTCCACAGCCAAACTTACCCTCCACATTGTTATAGAAATGGCAAGTACGAGCCATCACTTTCATTCGGCACATGTGGATCTGCAAGACAAAGCACATTTCAGGCACAAAGGCACAGCTGGCCCAAGGCTGTGGAGGGAGGGGCAGGGTAAATGAACATATTCAGTGACACCAGCTCAGCATAATAAGGAATGGGGAAAGGTTTCTCTAAAAAAAAAAACAATCCCTTTTCTTCTCACATTTTCTGCAGACCTTGATCACGGTGCAGCATCTACCCCAACCATTTATTTATTTATTTTATTTAAATTTTAATTTAACCAAGCACAACGGAGGATCAGGTTATAATCCACAGCCTACGAAACATGTGGCTTCACTGGGCTCCTTCATAATGAGGCTGCCATTTGTTCCTAAATTTCTCCATCTCCTAGGATTTTTCTTGTACATCCATCGTTATGCCTCCATACTTCCCACAGATAGGTCCCCTCCCCAGGGGCATCCACCTGCCCGAAGAAGAAGCCAAACCTCCCTCTGAGACCCTTTTAATACTGCCTCTTTATTCAGCTACTAAGAGGGCCTGCAGAAATGCAGCATGCTAGAGCACCAAGCTAGAAGCAATGCATACCAGATCATCAACAATGAGAATCAAATAGGGGGATACCAACAAGTTGTCCTGCCAAAGAAAAAGGGGAAAAAACCCTCTGAGCATCACCAGTATGTTGAATTGCTATGGCACCTTTCATATAAAGACTTAAATGCCTTACATACATTAGGCCATGTAAGGGAAGTAGTATTGAACCCAATTTAAAAATAAGGAAACTAAGGCAGAGAGAAAAGGGACACCAGCCATTTGAAATTTAGTCAATTTCAGGGAAAGAATCAAATATCATTGCAAGGCCTACACCTGCCTACAAATCCCTGGGCCAATCTTTGCAGTTTTACAATCAGATTTTCCTCTCCGTGTTCTTTCCTTCCCCATTGGTATGTAAAACACCCAAACAAACAGGGGGAAAGTGACAGACTACTCAGTTATTTTCCCCCATTAGTCTTTTTTCAGCTACGGTAGTCCTTAACATTACATGTGACAGCAGTAGGTAAAACATTTTCAATCAGGAGCATGATTTTTAAATTGATGGTGTCATTTTAAACTACTTGCCCTGGGTCACTTGGCAAGCAAGTGGCAGGACTGGAAGTTGAATGCAGAAAACTAATTCACATGCTCTCACCCGTCACAACCCCTCTTGGAAAGGTAAATCCCAGAACTTAATTCTTCACTAACAGAGCAGGACAAGAACACAAACTTTCTATAGCACTCCAACTGTACGGTCAACTAATACCTCTGAGTTTCGCCAAGGATTGTAATGAACTTCAGCGTTAGCAGTTACATGCCTTAAAGCCAAGATACGGTCACTTACACGTATGAGCTGTTGTGTTCTTACCTGCATGTGATTACTTTCCTGTCTCTTAACTTCAGGGTTAATACAAAGCTGCTCTCTGGAGCCCAACACACACACCTTTGGCCTATTTAAACAAAACACAGAAATAGCTGGTATTAAAAAAAGGAGGAGGGGACAAGAGAGAGAAAAACAGACTTTTGAACACATATGTTGCTAGCTTGAGTCAAGTATTTCAAATGTGAAAGTTGGCTGGGAAGAATAAAAGTGGGTGTCAGAAATTTGGGAATCTCAAGGCTTTTCAACAGCGACATTTCTCATCTAGAACATCACAATTTTTTTTGTAGCAGCAATAAATTCTCAAACTTAAATATGCATTAATGAAATTATTTTGATGGGGGCAGGGAGTAATCAATAGTAGCTTTAGTCAACTCTCTCAAAAAGCACCCCCACAAAATCTAGATCCCGTTATACCACCAGATCTAATTACCATGGACCTAAAAAAGAACCCTCTCGCACCAGAATCTATTTCTGAGATAGCAGGGAGATTGGATTAATGATAATTTACTGCAGAAGCTGTGGCTGAAGGCAAGCATTCAAAATAGCTTTGTTAATTGAAAAGATATACAGATACGCAAGTGGTTACTAACTGACAAATTACAAAAAACAGAACCATGGAGCTACATGAAACAGCACCATTGGCAGGAATACAAGCAAAATGTTCTATTAACCCAGATAAACTGAAAAATCCATCTCGCCCTGAAGAAAATATGAAGCACATTTCTTTTCATACACAAAAAAATTTACAGGCTTGACTGGAAAACCACACTTTTTCAAAGGAACTTTTGAAGTAAAGGGGATTATATACAGGAAACTTTGGGATAGGAGCGAGAAAAGGAAGAAGAATGGGAAGAACAATCCTCAGCATGGGGAAAAGCTACACAGTGAGTCAGAGAAGTTCAGTTTCCATCCATCTGCATTATGAGAATTGCATTCCAAGGGATACATCATCAGATATGTAGTCATCCCAACACAATTCAAATAATCCCTGAAATGACTGGGTTTCTACCCTTTTACTCTGACTGAAAAGCATTTTCTTAATGTGTATTTACCTGTAGACAGTGCTCTTTAACTCACTGATGACCTGAGTAAGCTGAGAATGGGTTCTGGAGGCATAAATTATTTTAGGAACATCAGTGTAATAAGCTGCCAAAGGGAGAAAAAAAGAAAAAAAATTATTAGCGCTAAACAGAAGGAAGAGCTAAAGATATCATTAGCCTGCTTTCCCCAGCTGGTGCTATGGTAACAGTGTGGCTTATGGAGACAGCAAGGAATTTTACAATCCAACTCTTCACCTACAGGAAATGAGCTAAGTGGATATTTTTACTGCCCTGTAGCAAGGAGAAAGGTTAAGTGAGACATCTTTAGATTTACATCAGTAAAAGGTAAGTGTGAAATAATGCTTTAGCTGCTAAATAATGCCATTCTGACATTCACAGGTACATGACAAGGATAAAAGAAATACTAATCATCCCCTATCATTCCTTCAAGGTTCCCAACCAAGTATAACAGTCAAAGCCTGCTTGCTGGGACATTTACCTGGGATTTCAGCATCACCCCAGGACGACATGGGTCTGTCAGGAAAGAGTTCCACTCCATTCATTCGCTGTGCAATTTTCCGTGCCGAGATGGTATCTTTAAAATGCTCCCGCCAAGCCAGAGTGGTACAGAGGAGGCACAAGGTCTTCCCTGTACCCGTGGGACTCTCCAAAATGCCATTCACCTTCTTAATGTTGGGGGAGAAGGGAGGAAAATTTGGGGACAACTCAGAAATTTGCCTAGCATTGACCACCTTATAGTACAGTATTTTCCCAGGAATAAGAATAATCACATCACTGTACAGATTTATGTAGCATGATATACCTTCCACTAGAAACATATATGTACATGCTTATAAGCCTGTAAAAGCTGCCACATAGAGGTACAACCTGTAAGAGCCTTTACCCCAGTCAAGTATCAGGGGGTAGCCGTGTTAGTCTGTATCCACAAAAACAACGAGGAGCCCGATGGCACCTTAAAGATTAACAGATTTATTTGGGCATAAGCTTTCGTGGGTAAAAAAACAAAACACTTCTTCAGATCCACTTTGTGGGTAAAAAAAACACTTCTTCAAAAAAACCACTACTTCAACCTAAAACACAGATTCATGGACTATTTTATCCTTTAATTAGCACAGAAATTCTCCATACTTTGCTTAACACATGACAAATTTTAGGTTAAAATAAAGGAAAATATTATAAGCTGCTGCCTTAGGCTAAAATTGGAAATGATTATAAGACTGTAAATGGTGACTGAGTTGCTAAGCAAGTTAATAGTTTAAACATACACTCCACATCACAAGATTGAATCACGCAGTATAGATGGTTTACACCAGGGATAGAACTGTGCCCATGACCTGTTTTTAAATATTTTATGTCTGTAGACCAGACATTACAGAATGCAATTTGTTTTAAAACTTTTATGCCTGGGTTATGCATTGACCAGAGCAAATTATGTCTAAACACTATTAAGAAAGGCCATTCATAAAACACGTTTAAAATGATATCTGCTTTTACATCCCAACATCAGTGGGAGTCTACTGAGCAACTAACATTGCAGCTGTGGTGAGGCTGAATTCTGGAGTGTCATGGAGAGTAAAACTTCTCTTCTTCCACAAAAGAGCTCAGGTCTTGGATAGGGTGGAACAAAGAACATGAATCTCAGAAAAACTACTTTAGGCACTCCAGGCAAAGAATAATCAGTATTTTGGAAAGTGTTTCCTTATTTGTTTGACATTCACTAAGACTATATTACGGAAATGCCAAGTAGATAATACCATAAGTACACCATCATTTTTTAAAATTAAGGACAGATTGCATGAACATAAGGACTACTTATTTAGTTTTCTTTTCTTTTTCCAAGTTTCGGAGAGAGGGAAGAAAAAACCTACCTACATTTCTGCCAAAAGATTTAACACTATAACATTTCTGGCATTGTTTTTTTTTAATTGCATGCTAAAAAATATGTACAATTAAAAATAAAGTCTCGTGGAGTGGAAAGCAGAGAGTATATGGACAAGAAAGGAGAAAAACTAGGTATTTTTTTCATTAGTAGTTTAAATTGTGAGAGTCTCCTTTCGCAGTTTGCAAACCAGATAACTAGGGCCCTACCAAATTAACAATTCACTTTCGTCAATTTCACAGCCATGGGGGTCTTAAAATTGGTCAATTTCACAATTTCAGATGTTTACATCTGAAATTTCAGGTGTTGTAACTGTGGGGGGTCCTGATCCAAAAGGGGATTGTGGGGGGGGTTTCTAAAGCTGTTGAAGGGGGGTTACAGGATTGCCATACTCACTTCCGTGCTACCTTCAGACCCCAGCTCTGAAAGCAGCAGCTGCAGTTTCCTGCAGCTAGAGCAGGTTCCCAGAGGTGGAGGTAGGTCCGATCTCCCCAGTGCTGCTGGGAGCACCCCAGACAGAGCCAGTGGTGGATTAATGCATGGGCCCATAGGTTGGGGGGAGGGCAGAGAAGCAGTCCCAAGCTCGACTGCCCAGAGCCACAGGGGATGAGGGGGCAGCCCTGGGCAGGAGCTGGAGCTGCGGGGGGCGGGGGGGTGACAGCATCCAACCCAGATTCCTGATCCCAGGTTGAAGCTGCAGGGGGTGGAAGCCCCAAGCCCCAGCATGAGCCGGGGGGAGGGGGAGAGAGGCAGCACCCTGGGCAGGAGCCATGGGGGAGAGGGAGCGGAAGCCCCAGAGCTCAGGCACCCTGAGCCCGGGCAAGAGCCATGGGGGCCCAGGAGTCCGGAGTCCAGCTCTGGAGCTGCTGCAGCACAGAAGTGAGGGTGTATCACCCTCACTTCTGTGCTGCCTGTGGAGGTGGGTCTGATCTCTCCCCATAACAGCCGTGCAGGGAAAGGACAGGTCTAGTCCCTCCCCAGACCGGCTGATTTCAGGGAGTTCAAATTTCACAGGAGAGGGCTTATTTCACGGTCTGTGACGTTTTTCATGGCCATGAAATTGGTAGGGCCCTACAGATAACCTTTTACATTAATTGCATTCTAGCTTCTACAAACTGTGATTTCTGATAAAGACAAGAATTAAAATTCCACAGTAAATCACCAGGGAAAAGGTTACTGCACAGCCTCTTTCTTAAAAACCATTTTAAATATTTTTTTCACATTACAAAAACCATTTACCCGCCATGCTATACAAACAGCCTTTAAATGTTACAATACCTTCAAAACATCCGATACGCTAGTCAATTTATTTTCATGTTCGTTTCGCTTAAAACAACCAAACTGATTTTTTATTTTTATTTTTAAATAAATAAAAGGGCTTGCTCTTGGGCTCGGACCTGGCCCCCTACGGCAGAGAAATCCTAACAGTTATGAACCTCTTTCCTCCCCACCCCTGCCAAAAAAATATCTACATTATAAATTTCACCCTCTTGAGGTACCGAGTTATATCATGGCCTGGTACTGCTTGTGGACAGAATCAAATTGTGTTGTAAACACAAAACAGAACCCTGGGCTAAAGCCCTATAAAGAGCAGGCTCTGTAACATGATTATAATTCAACCTGATCACAGGTAAAACCCTGTCACTTGACACAGTAAAATCTGCATTGTAGGAAGAAGGAATTATTTTGGAAACACTGACACTCCAAATCCTAAATCGCCCTTCCCACCCATTCCCCAACACAAATGGATCCCAAAGGAGTCCGCCTGACCAGTGCTGGAAATTTACTGTAACCTCTCCCAGTGCTTACCTTCTGGAGGCACTCAAGCACTTTAATCATGTATTCCTCCTGACATCTGTATGGTTGAAAAGGAAAGTCCACTGCGATGCCATTTAATGTTATCTTGGGCATACTTTATCTTACACACTGAAAGCACAGAAACCAAGAGCATGCTTTATCATGTGTAATTTACAGCACACAAGAAGAAGCATATATGCTAAATAAGTACATACTGCAACTTCTCATTAAAATTCATTGAAATTACACTTATATGGTAGATGAGAGTATTGTCATTTCATTTTTAGGCAACAATATTGCCAGCAAATCACTACTTACAACAGCTACAAAGTTCACAAGGATTTAGGGCCCAATTCTGCAAAGATCTAAGCACACTCTTGTAAGTAGTCCAATGCATGCAATGCAACTGCTCACAGGAGTAAAGTTATTCACAAACTTCAATCTTTGTAGAATCACACCATTAATGCGGCCATGGACTACGCCAAATTTATTATTCTATTTATGTTTGTTAGGGGGCATTTAGTGGAATAGAATGGGCAGTCCATCATTGGAAACTAAATAAATTAATACTGTCAATTTAGAGTTATGTATATCCAAAGCATGGGAGAAGTGCATGTAGTTTAATGTTAAACACAGAGAGCATAAACGACTTGGTCACCTCAAATACTCCCAGTCCTGTCAAGTCTCCCTGCTTTGGGAGAGTCCCTCCTGTCTATTCACTTCAAAGATCTGTTTCTAGAAGAATTTGGCTATTTACATCTCAAACATTTTAAATCTCCCTTTTGTTTTTTTCTTTAAAGTGTCCCTCATTCAAATTGCACAGGCTTCCGGCAGCCTTGCCCACCCAAGTACTGTCCCAAGTTTCATACTTCTGTTGCACTGATTTGACTAAAGCTGTTGGTTTAAATGAGTGCAAAAATCTGCACAGACCCTCTTATGTCACTTTAAGGGTAGCCTCTTTAGGCCTGGCCTACACCTAAAAATGAGATCAACCTAGCTACTTCGCTTAGGGTTGTGAAAAATTTCATGCGCTGTACAACATAATTAGGTTGACTTAAGTCCCCCCACAGACACAGCTAGATGGAGGGAAGAATTCTTCCAGAGACCTACTTAGTGCCTCTGGGAGAGGTGGATTAACTAGATTGATGGAAAAACCCTTCCATTGATGTAGGAAGTATCTATGCTATGGTGTTGCAGCAGCATAGATACAGCACAGTACAGGGTAGCCACTCACATGTTCCCAGAATACTGGACACTTCAGCACTTCCAGGAACAGCGTGAGTGCACCTGCCTGTGTGACCTTGGCCCTGCCAGCCGGACCTACCTGACCTTGCAAGCAGAATGTGTACAAGGTCAGGTCGGTGGGGACGAAGTACTGTTCAAAACGCCATTCCCCCAACGGATAGCGACAAAGCCCTGTCCAGTTTTGTCCCAGTAGTGGATAGGGGGCCAACCGCCCGAAAAGGGAACTGTCTTGTATAAAATCAGACAAGTGGCCTCCCTAGCACCGTCGCTGTGCCGCTGTAGTGTAGTCACGCTAAACCAGTGGTTTTCAACCTTTTTTCATTTGCAGACCCCTAAAAAACTTCAAATGGAGGTGCAGTGCCCAGGGACATTTTAGACATAGTCTGTGGACCCCCTGGGGTCCACCCCCCCACACACAGATTGAAAACCAGTGGTAAGCACAGCCTTTTATACCCCCCTCAGCCATAGTCCGCAGACCCTCAGGGGTCCACCACCCACAGGTTGAAACCTTAACCTGACTCCTAATCAGCTCAGGTCAAATCACCATGGGCCACCCGGGAGCTGACCCACGCAGAGGCTTTGCACGCCCACTACAGAAATACTTCCATTCCAAGGAGGAGTGCGGGCCCCTTGTCTAGACAGGGCCTGAGAAGCCGCCCAGGAAGGGCTGCGGCTGTGCCCGGAGGAAGGCCGCACACGCGGCCTTCCCCGAGGAGCGGCCTTCCCCCCCCCACCCCCATGAGCCCGCCAGAGGCGCAGAGCCGCGGCGGCCTGGCCCCGAGGGGTCCTAATGGGGGTCGGGGGCTGGGATGGGAGCCTGAGGGCGCTGCTCCGCCGGTTACCATGGAAACACGGCGGAGCGGCCGGGCTAGGAGGACCCGGGGCAGAGGCCAAGCCCGGAGCAATTAGTAAATGGTTCCCGCCGTCCCTCCCTCACCTCCCGCTCCGGCGTTCGCAAGGCCCGCGCCTGGTGCTCACGGGCCCGCCCGCCACGGGGGCGAGGCCATGACGCACTTCCTTGGCCCGCCCTCCGCCGTCATGCTGTGCGTCACTTCCGCCTCCTCTGTCCCGCCAGGCCTGCTCTCGCGAGGACTGGCCGCGCGGGGCGGGGCGGGGCGCTTTCATGAGGGGTCATTGGGAGAGGGAAGGAAGCGCGCGGCCAGGGTCTGGCCCAGCAGGTGCCTGGTAGAGCGACGCCATTTTGGGGGTGTCCTTTGCTCACCTCAGTGACAGGACAAAGGAGCCAAGTGTGTGAACGAATCCGACCCCTTCAAAGGCGGTTTGGCTCCCCTCAGGCCAGCCCCAGCTGGGTCGAGCGGCTCGGCAAGCCTTACCTCAAGGGCCCCACCTTACCTTGGCCAGCATGTCTCTCCCCCGCGCGGGCCTGCGTTGGGCGGGGTGGCTGCTCCTGTCCCGCCTCGGGTAGCTGAGTTTTAGGGGTGTCCGTGTGAAGCGTAACAAACCATGCAGGATCCTTGCTCGCCCTCTTCCAGGGATAGTGTTCTGTCATCACGGTGAGCGGTGTAGTGTCTGCAGCCAGACTGCGAATGCGATCTGCCAGGGGGCTTGTGTTAGTGGGGAATGCGGAACCCCTTTGTTTTCCGCCTACCTTCAGTTCCCTGGCGCTGGTTCCTCGTCTCGGCACTTGCCCAGGAACTGCTGCAGCGGAATCTCAAAAAACGAGGCGTCCTTGTGGCACCTTAGAGACTAACAAATGTATTTGAGCATAAGCTTTCGTGGGCCAAAACCCGGGTTTTAGCCCACGAAAGCTTATGCTCAAATAAATGTGTTAGTCTCTAAGGGCTGGTCTACACTGGGGGGGGGAATCGATCTAAGATATGCAACTTCAGCTACGAGAATAGTGTAGCTGAAGTTGACATATCTTAGATGGATTTACCTCACGTCCTCACGGCGCGGGATCGACGGCCGCGGCTCCCCCGTCGACTCCGCTTCCGCCTCTCGCCCTGGTGGAGTTCCAGAGTTGACGGGGAGCGCGTTCGGGGATCCATTTATCACGTCTAGACGAGACACGATAAATCAATCCCCGATAGATCGATTACTACCTGCCAATCCGGCAGGTAGTGAAGACCTACCCATTGGTGCCACAAGGACTCCTTGTTCTTTTTGCTGATACAGACTAACTCGGCGACCACTCTGAAAAGTGGAATCTCAGTTACTCAGACCAAGGGCTTTTCCCAGATGTATATGCTCGTAATGAATTCCTGAGTCACTTCGGACAGGTGGGTTAGTCTAGGGCAGGGGTAGGCAACCTATGACACGTATGCTGAAGGCGGCACGCGAGCTGCTTTTCAGTGGCACTCACACTGTCTGGGGGGCTCTGCATTTTAATTTAATTTTAAATGAAGCTTCTTAAACATTTTTAAAAACCTTATTTACTTTACATAGAACAATAGTTTAGTTCTATATTATAGACTTATAGAAAGAGACCTTCTAAAAACATTAAAATTATTACTGGCACGCGAAACCTTAAATTAGAGCGAATAAATGAAGACTCAGCACACCACTTCTGAAAGGTTGCTGACGCCTGGTCTAAGGCCAGTAAGATTCTAGTGACTTGTACATGTACGTATGTAATAAAAGGAGATGCATGGTTTAATTAGATTCCCAGATTCTTCTATTATATTTCATGTACTCCTAGAAGCTAGAGATAGGAAGATCATATGAGCTCATCTAGTACAGCTCCCTGTAAATCATCTGTCTAATACTGATGATGTTTTTGAATTTCCCCATACTACTAGACAGCTATTCTATAGACAAGAAACAGGACATGCTCTCATGTAGAGGTGCCACAAAAACTTACAGATGCCATCCATTTCTAGCCAATCACAGGTGCTACAGAATTTACAGGTGCCCTCAATTTCTAGTCAATCACGCAAGATGGTATTGTCTATACAAAAGTACCCTAAATAATGTTTCATCCAATATTTGAAAATATTCTAGATAAAAGCAAACAAGCTGTTAAGCTTGAGTATATTACAAGATCTGACCTCTTTGCTGACAGAGTCAGTAAAATTCTTTTTCTGGAGGTATTCAACTGGGGGAGATTACAGCTTCGGCTGGCTTTGCCTGGCAAGCTTGTCTTTGCATTGAAGTCGTCTGGCCTATAGATTGCCTGAACTTTAGCTATTAAGTTAGTGAGCTACCTATGTACAGTTCACTTTAAGGCTGGGTCTGTACAAATGATTCTCATACAGAGCTTAAAAACTCCAGTTTCCCAACTCCTGCAGTCATAACAAAACTATACTTAACAGAGCATGCTTAATTTATCTGTCCTTAATTTAGCCTTCAGTAACTCAAGCTTCCGTAATTCAGTCGTCCTTAACAGAGTTTGTATGTTCCATGAAGCAGAGATACTTGGTTTGCAGAGCTAAGTATCTTTAACCGGGGAGTTCTTAAAGAATGCATCATTAGGGTGAATACAGAAAATCTAATGTAGATACACAACATTTTTAACTTTAAATATACCAACCAAACTGTTTAAACTTGCTGTGACTTTTAAGTCTTAATGAGATCTACAAAACATGTTAGATTTAAAATTTCTAGCTTCACCTCTTTTGAGTTTATGGAGCATATAGAAAACAAAACATTCTTTTCCCACCTGTTCCTGCTATCCCTCCCAATGTTCCACTCAAAAGTTGTTCAACTGATTTTGCTCAGACTTTCTTGAAAAGATGCTCCCTTTGCGGTGAACTCAAGAACACATTTCAGCCCCAAACAAATAGGTTTGGGAAAACTCTGAGCTACTACAGAAAATTGTTGGAGGAAGAAGTGTAGTGGAGAGTGAAGGTTAGAATTCAATCTTTATAGTGAGTAGGGGGGGAGAATCCAGTACCACGCTGTATCTCTTTGTAATTATTCTCTGTTATGCAATGAAGAGTAAAATAAACATTCTGTTGAATTGTATTTTATTGTTTGCTACAGTTTACATTAACATAATAGCAGCTACTGCAGTCCTAGCACAAACAGAAATATGAGTCAGCTTATGCTCTTGTTCAGGGGCTGATGTGACTCAGCATTAGCTGGATGCTATCTATCTTTCTGTATAATTATTTCTCTGCAGCATTTACCTTATTTGACCAACTCTGCAGCTTAGCATTGGCAGGTTTATTCTCCCCTCCCGCCCCCCATTCTATTTTCTTCCAAGAACTGTAAAGGGATGTCTGGGAACAATAAACAACAAACCCTCACAATTTTAAGGGAGATGGACTTGTTTCTCATTATGATGCCCTTCACAAGAGAACTATAGATGTTTATTAAAGCCAAAGCATATCTCCAGGAGATCATAATAATGCAGGAGATTTAAAGAATGGATACTGTTGACTATTTCTCCAAGTCAGAGACTCAGATTTGTGCATTTTAGATGAAGGCTAACAAATAGTATATAGATTTTGCACTATTATATGGAGCTGTACATCTTATTGGCTTAGCTGTGCACACAAGACTCATTTTAAAATGTATGATACCTATGCCAGCTACACTGTTGGTGCTGGGAGGGGGAGGGGTATATGTGAGGGACAGGTTCTTGCTAATCCCCTGAATCATTGCATTCTGCTCCATTTGCCAGCTCCCCTGTTTTATCTGCATCATCTCATACTGTATGACTTTGGGTAAGTTTCTTCCTCTGTCTGCCTCAGTTTCTTCATCTGTTCAAAACAATAATAGCACTTACCTATATCACAGGGATTTTGTAATGCTACAGTAATTAGAATTTGTAACATGTTTTAATAACCTCAGAGCCCATTGTATGTTGTATGTTGTTTGTTTTTTGTGCCAGAAAACAGTTCTGTATTTGTATATGGTGAGTTTAGTGCATTTAAAGTCAACACATGAAAGTTGAAGATGGATCCTTTATCTTATACCAGAGCTTGGGATCTATTTCCTGGGCTATCCATAAAGAATAAACACATTTAGGACTAACATAATAAGGCCACTAACATCCGTAAATAGGAAATAGAGCCCGGTATACTTGCCGTTGTTATATTTATGGGCAACATACCCAGGGGAGACAATATTTCTAAGTGGTTATCCCAGGGAGCAGAAAATCCAAAGACTAGAGTTGCATTCCCAGCTCTGTTCACCATACAAATTTGGGCAAGTCATTTAACTTTTGTGACTCAGTTTCTTATCTGCCAGAATGGCACTTATTTACCTCCACATTAGGAAAAAAGTTGCTTTTTTAGAATGTGTTCACTAACATATGTTAACTCACCAGTAGTAAAATCCTACCATGGACAAGGTAGTTGTTGTTTTAACATGGTTAAACCTCCCCACACCTTTTTTCATAAGAAAGACAAGGCCCATATACATTCAAAGTATTTTTTGTTGTTACCTTTAATCCTAACCAATAGGATTAAAGGTAATCACTCACGGTACCACCTTTAAATGGGAAACAAAACCTGGGATAGATCCCTTGAGACATGCATGAAATATATGCCATTGCTGTTAAACTAAGTAGCCATGGTACATCTTCTAATTAGGAAACTGAGCATGAGATAAATCTTCTGCAATCTCACATATGCATGATTCAAATAACTGGTCTTTGTACCACTGGCATATAGAAACATGGCAGGAGATGTGTGTAGGAAATATACGCTTAACTCTAAAAATACCATCAAAGCAGGATTCTCGCTCCCAGATTCTCATTCCTGGAATTTAGCTCTTTAGTACAAGAGTGGAGGAACTTCAATAGTTTTCAATTTTTTTTTTTTTAAATCTCTTGAGGGTAATGGTAGAAGGCTAGAGCATAAGTCAGGCCCCTAACAGTCTTTGCATGGCACCCCTGCCAAGTATAAATGACGCTTTTGAATGTTCCAGGTAGTTATTTCAAATGAGAAGCTCTCAGAAGAACGATGTATTGATTGAAGTTGGTCAACATAAAATAAAAACTTTGACTCCAGGGAAAATAAAAAAACAGATGCAAGAGAAACACCTCAAAAAAGAAAACCTCCAAACGCCGAAGGGAGGTTGATGAGTGAGTGGACCATGCAAGATAACATCTTTGGCGAAGCATTGTTACAAGATAAGTCATTTTCCTTTCGCTACAGACCATCTGTTCAAGATTCTTGCTCAGTAAGAGTAAGAATCTTGGGATGTGATGAAAATGAGAGCACAGATCAGATCAGCCATAAGGCCAATGCCAATAGTGCGAAGGTAATTTTTTTTTCTTTATAGATAGAAGAGCCGATTAAAAATGCCAGTCACCGTCCTTTTGAAGAGGCATAATGGTTCCCAGGGAAACCATCTTCAAAAGACATCTTTTGTTTGACCACATAATTATTTAATTCCTTGAGATCAAGATGGGGCCAGAGTCCTTTTGTCTTTTTGACTTTCTTTCACACTCAAATTTTAATTAAATAGACCTGTGAAGTAGGTGCGTAAGTAAATATTATCCATTTTTGCAAAAGGGGAAACTGATCCCTTTTCACAAAAGGGGAAGCTAAGGCTGAGAGGATAGGGGATTTGCCCAAGGCTGAACAGTAAATCAGTGCTGGAGTCAGGGCTAGCCCTTAGAAATTCCTGGCTTTCAGTTATGTGCTCAGGCTATTAAGCAATGCATCATTTTATTGTTTGCAACCTCTAGATGTAATGGTCCAGGTCAGACCACTATCTTCTCTAAACAGGCCCTTAACTAATTTTAGATGTATTTGTCCCTCTCTGAGTCAGATGCTGAATTGGTAACACATTGTAACCTTTACAAGAGAAGACAGGTTGGAGCATTTCATATTGGATTGGTGTTTATGCAGACTGGGCTACAAGATGTGATGGCGGGTTTTGCCTGCAGCTTGTAGTCTCTTCCTTGAGGTTTGTCATTTGTACAGGCAAGACAATTGGAAGAAGACTCCAAGATGGCCAGAATCCAGGCTTCACTTCACATTTTCACCTGATTGATTTGATGCAGTTCCTCCTCCTGATCCAGATCTTTTATACAACTTGGCCTCGTTTTCTTTCCCGTCTGAAGTGCACATGACAGGCACCAAAACGGAATCAGTCAGGATGTCCCAGTTGTTTCTTTTGCCTTTAGGGAGACATTTTCCTGATTTAGTGCTGATGTTGCTATCGCTGGTTTTTCTCTCTCTCTCAGTTGCTAAATACTGCAGAGGTACCTGCAGGCTGGCCTCAGCTGGTTTTCCTGCTAGACAATCACATTCTTTTTCTAACTTTCTCATATATATTATTTATTAATTTCAGGCTGTTGCCTGAGTACCATGTACTTTTGAATTTCATGCCAGACAAGGTGGACTGTCCCCTTCTATCTCATGAGAATAGCTGGGATGGTCAGGAATTTTCAGGAGACAAATTCTGAGATATCCCTGGAGACATAAACGCTCAAATTTGATATTTTTAAAATCAACATTTACAGACCACCCTGAAAAGGAAGCATTAAAAAAAATATGGACTGAAGGTAACGTGTCTGATCTGTACAAAAGAAGACTGTGAGGGGGAAGCTAAAACCCAAGGATGGGAGCACTAGTGTAGGCCAAGCTCCTGTGGCTGTCAGGATTTTAACTTTCAGGCGATAAATGAAGATTGATTGATATCCATTCATTCAAAATCCATTTGTTATGAACAGATCAAGGACTAGATTCTCAGGTATGCCAAAATCCTGGTGCACCCGGAAGAAGGTGCATTATATCAGCTCTCCCCCTAGTCCTGGGTGCTGGTTTGACCGTCAGCACAAATTAGGACAGCTTCTGGGATGCTCTAAATGCCATCAAAACTGTATCAGGAAAGCTTATGCCCAAATAAATTTGTTAGTCTCTAAGGTACCACAAGGACTCCTCATTGTTTTTATCAAAACTGTAGTTACTCTGTATATAGTAGTATAGCCCTCTCTAACTTGAAGCTATACTACTTAGCAGCACAATTACTTTACACCATAGCATAAACTGGCCAGTGCATTGCATGCCCCCAGACAGATCAAACAAACCTTCACTGGCTAAGTCAGCATGGAAGACAGAAGCCTGAAAGACGCTGCACTGACATTAGCTTTAGTGACATAGAGGCAAAAAAAAGCAAAACATTAAAATTGAAATGTTTTGTTTCAGCATTTTCTAAAATGAAACATTTTGATTTTTCAATTCAAAACAACTTATTGTTTTGAAATATCCTTTAATTTCATTTTTAGCATTTAAAAACATTTAAAAATGCTCAAAACCAAAATGATTCCCTCTCCCCGACTTTTTTGAATTACCAGAAAACCGAAAAATCCATTCTTCACCCAGCTGCAAAGAAGACACTGCCCCACGTGAAACTCGGAGAAGGATTGTGACTCTGGAGCACCCCAGTGATCTGGGATAACACTCACACTGCACTATTCTTTCGGATGTTGCAGCCAGCTTCACAGACGTGCCTGGTTAACTTTGCAGGCCAGTGCTGAGAGAAGCAGGTCCAGGCTCACCATTCCTCTACTTTGGCATGATTGCACATCTTGGGGTGCCAAGAATATTAACCTCAATGTCATAGACAAATTCAACTGTGTGTAATTACATTCCGCTGATTAAACAGCTGTTGTATTCCCTCCCCCCCCCCCCCGCGGTGGCTGCCCTTCAGTGTTGGGGAAAGTGATTAGTATTTATGTTGTAAATTCAATGAGATAGTAAAATCTGTAAAGCCCACTGGAATAGATCTGGAGGAAAGGTACTAAATAAATGCAGGATCATTAAGACTGTTAGCCTACTTTTAATTTTGTGTCTTCTGGTACCTGTGATGTGAATTTGGATTCTTAATATTATTTTAAGTTGTTTGTTTTTGGTTTGCTTTGTGTGTATTTCACATGCTAGTGACTAGAGTATGTACGCCCTACCGTCACAGACTGAATAATTTCCATCCTTGTATCTGGTTTCACTAGATCCTAGGCAACCAGCACCATATGTATCTTATAAGATAATAAGCCTTAGAGGGGATTATTGTGGGTTCCTATTGAGATGCAGAATGTATTGATGCGGCTCCTGTCAGGAGGAAGGATGGGAAATTTCAGGTGGATTTTTCTTCTGAAATTGACCTTTTGAGCTTCATAGATTAAAAGAGGAATCGGAGACCTGCCGCTTATGAGCTGCACCTTTCATGTGGTGCATAGTTGGGAGCTCTTTTCAGCACCACTGAAAGGATGACGTGCCAGAGAAAAGCTTCCTATAGGGGAAAAAGTCTAGGAAATTTTAATTATGATTTTTTTTTAAAGTCACGTTATTAATAATGGAAAAGTCTGAAAGACATGCATGCCACAAACCAGTCTCTCTGCTGATTCTACTTGAATACCCATCATTCCCGATAATCTGCCTGGTTAGATATCACATGCCATGGAGGCAGAGGGGGACCAGTCACATCAGTGGAATATACACACCTATTTTCCTGAAACCCTTCATAAAATACTGCAGAAATTTTTCTGCCTGATTCTTTCAAACTTGTCCTGACCCAAATCAGGGGCAGCTTGGAAAAGAAATTAAGTTTAAAATAGGGAAGAAAAAATAACTTGGAACATTAGACATCTACCTACAGTCATTATTTTAATATTATTTATATAATCAGTAGTACCTAGAGGCTTTTGACCAATATGGGAGCCCCATTGTGCTAGGCACTGTACAGACACATAGTGAGAGACAGTCCCTGCACCAAAGAGCTTGTATTTGAAATAGACAAGACATGGAAAGGGGACAAAAGCACAGAGAGGTGAAATGACTTGCAAAAGCCAGAAACAGAACCCAAATTTCTGGAGCCATAGTTCATTGTCTAATCCACTGGCCCATATTGCCATCTATATCTCGATAGCTTTTGTTGCCACCCAAACAACTCCCCAATAGCACATTCACCAGTTAATCTGTCCAGTCTCCTCCTGTGTGCCCCAGAATGTTATGTCATTAAGGCACAGGCTACAAAGCTAACTGTTACCAGGTTGAAAGTGTTCCGACTCTTTTCAGAGTAAAGCGAGTCATAAGCTGGGATGTGGCAAGAAGAAAATAGATCCTGTCAGAATGGTTGGGTAAAACAAAGAAAGCATTATTATCAAGTAAAGAGCAAAAATTACTCCAGCTGCATCTGCAAATAGGGAAATGAACTGTCGATGTCTGTAAGGTATGTCTGTCTAACTTTAGGCTGCTGGCCTCAGCTACAAGCTTTTGGGGGGATTTCTTGGGACTACCTATTAAGTGTGAGGACTTTCAGCCCAGGAAGTGGGTGTGGGGATGACTGTAGTTGCTACAGCCATGAAATAGGCATTGGAAGGAGGGTAACAAAGTGTCCAGGTAGGCCGCAAAGAAACCTGTTCCATAGCCCACTGCTGTCCAGATTCCTTTAAAGTTGGGGATATATTAATAATATTCTTTTCCTGAATTCAAATGTTAATTTGTACTTTTTTGTCTCCAAATGACAGAGACCCTCCCTTCCCCCCAACCTTAAGGCATTAGGACAAACAGGGATTGGAGGTAGAATTTAGCTGAAGGGGAAAATCTCTGGCTTTTCAATTTCCTTTGAGAGGCGGGTACTGTCTGTGACTTCTGTGCTAAGCAGGGATGTCTGTGGCTGCTTGAACAAGCTATAATTCCCTGCAGCTGCTGGGATGGGTTGGGAGTGTCTGTATTGCAGCAGGCTGGATAATTTTGGGGTGTTTGAGGATGAAGGATATGTGCAGTTGGCAGAATAGTGTGAGGGACCTAAAGCTGATGAGGTTAACGGGGGTTAAGAAATAATGTGGTGAGGATCATACTGCCACAACTGGATGAATAATACAGGGGTGCCTGTGGCAGTTAATGTGAAAGAGGGGGAGTTTTTCTGGTTCCTGAATGGGTGTGTGGAATAGACTTGGAAACCATCATAAAACATAGAGTATATCAGCCCCTAGCAACAAACACCAGAGAGGAGGTGATACAAAATGTAAAAGCCCAAACACCCAGAAGAAAAAAGAAAAGCTCCGTTGGATTCAGAGGGCTTGATTCTCCTCTCCCTCACATCAGTTTAACAGCAGTGTAGCCCCCTTGACGCCAGTAGAACTTCTGGTTTACAAGTAAGAGGAGAATCAGACCTACAGATTCCCATTTTTCTCAGGTCACTCTTCCCCTTCACTGTCTGTGTAAAGCAGCTGGCGGTTTTTTTGCTGGTTCTCCTGGATGCCAGCCATGGCCCCTCAAGTGGTTGCTGGCTTTGAGAGAGTTTTTCCTTTTGAAAAGAAAAAATAAATGACATGAATCTGCATACTTTAGCTTTCAATTGACACACCAAAAAAGAGGCTAGTCCATCTACAGCAGACAAGGGAGGGAAGGAGAAAGAGAGAAAAATCTCTTTTGATAGAGCCCAAGATTGGATGTAGCTTCTTGCTCTCCCCCCTCAATGAATCTGACATCAAAGCCACCCAGGAAAGAAGGCCAGATTCGCTCATTAATATTCTGAACTGGGACTCCCGTCTCTTTCTTTCCACCCACTTCTTTCAGTCTCTCTCTCTCCTCCCTTCAGATGGCTGCAGCCCCCTACAGCTGAGTCAGTTCTTCCTCTCTTCCACAGCATTGCAGCACTTCAGTGGAAAGCCAGCAAGGCGTTCTTCACTCCTCCCTACTGCTGCATCTCCCCTACAGCATCTGCTCCGCTACCCACCTCGCCACCATGGCCAGTACAGTGTCAGGTAGGACCAGCATGGATTTTTTTGAAGTCAATCTTTTCAAACATCATGATTGTTTGTTTCCAGTGCGGATTTTGCTTTCATGCTGGGAGGGTTCTCTGAGGGACAGACAGCTGATTTGGCAGCATTGTCTTTTTTCCCCCATTTGATGTATGAAAGCTGGGTGGGATTTTTTTTTTCACCTGTATCCACCGTTGTTAAACCTGCCTACTTAAAAAATTCTTGACCTTAAAATGTGACACTTGAGATATGCTTAGTGCATATCAAACAATATTGCCTGTCAAATAATATTTTGTGGTCATGTCACACGGTAATTTAAAAAAGCCCATCTGTTCATTTTTGGAAGAAGGGATGGGGAGGGGCTGGGAATTGCATTTTTACATTGGTAAAGCCCAGGCACTGTACAAGTGGGTCAAGGAAAGAGACATAAGCAAAACATTGAAAATGATGCTTACAAAAACCGAGCTAGCTTTCTGTGCATTCCCAGAGCCTTGCATCCATCAGGATGCATTGCTTCATTATAAAGTGCTATCGGGGAGCGGTCCTCTGATGGTGCTGAGCGAAATCCAATGCTCCAAGGGAAGCCCTTCCTCCTTCCTGCAGGAATACTGGGAATAACAGCATTCCTGCCTCTTGTTTTCCCAGGTTAGGCACTATCTGGCTTTGACATTCAGATTAGCCTGCAGCATGTCAGGCTGCGGCGAGAATGCTGCACCCTTTCTCTGAAACTGGTTTCTAGAGATGGGTCTTGCGGCACCTTGCTGGGGAGCTGCGCAGGTGGGGGATGAGGGAGGGGTTCACGTGGATGGAACTGGAGCTCAGCGAGGAAGAAAATAAAAGTGCTGATTTACACCTGAACAATGGATGCTTGTTGAGAGTCTTCCAAAAAAAAACCAACCAACTCCCTTTCTTGAAACAGCTCTGATTCCTTTCTATGCTGCGTCAGAAAGAGGGGGCTTTATGAAAGATGGGGAAGGCAAAATAATCATAAAGGGTTGGAATGGAGAAGGAAAGGACAAGATGTTTCTATTCCAGACCCTCTCCCATCCAGGGGACTTGCTGAAAGGAAGAGAGAGCAGCCTTTCTTGGTGCATTCATTAGCTTCCCCCTGTGCTCCCTGCAGTGCATTTTCTGTTCTTTTTTCCTTTTAAAAAGACCACTAAAGCCGGGAGGGGGGAAGGAAAAGAGGGCTGGGAGGGGGCGTTGGGGGATGTGTGTAGGGATGCAGCTAACCCAATGCAGGCTTTGTGTATGATTAGGAAACCAAAACTAGCCATTGTTAAAAATGTTTGCCCTTATGCTAGAAAATCTGCAGGCATGGGAGAGGATGTGTGAGGGATAGAGAGAGCACCCCTATGCCTGTGTCATTGAATGTGTGCTAGTGTTTATTCTGAAGGCCCCACCCATCCATCTTGCTTTATTACAGAATTGGTTCTGGTCTCATTTGAATTGCAGAGAGCTCAGCAATCTAAACCGAGATTGCATTGAACCTGACACAAATGAGATGGTGGGTGTGACATGCATAAGTACCAGAGCAGAGGAATCAAGAGCCAGCAGTATTATAGCCGAAGGAGAAGCGAGAAAATGGAAACTGTTGGTATATGCCAAGGAGCAGGGCTGAGTCTCATCCAGTGGACTTTGCAGGGGTCAGCTGTCTGTTCAATGTTGCCCTTACAATAGGAATAGAATGAAGGCTGCAAAGGCGGATTTTGTAAATGAAAGAGAGAGGTCTTTTTCCTTTATTGTTTCTGCTTTACTTCTCTCTTTATCCTGAGCAAAAGCAAATCAGTGCTGGAGAGAGAGCAGCTGTAATGGTTTGCAACCAACGCCCAAGGGCTTGTATCCCTAGGGAAGATTTCCTTGGGTCTGTTAAAATAAACAAATCCCTCAGATGAAAAGGAAACCAGTCCTGCATGCCCTGCTTCACCAGTTTGTTTCAATTTCTCTCACCAGCCTCTCTAGGCACTTTCTTCTTGCCAGGATTGTCAACTTCAGTGATAAAGCAGTAGAAGCAGCAGCACATGCTCAGTGCAGGCTCAGGTGCAGTGGTGGCCATGCTATGCTGACAGAGGTGGAGCCCTCACACATGCTCTGGTGAATCCTTAGAGAGTCACTAGGACTAAACGACACCTTTTTGTATACCCCTAAAGAAGAGTCCAGGCCGCACAGCTGTGTCTACTCATCCATCACTGAAAGCCTTGTCTGGGCATATGAACAGGCAAAGGAATACTTGTGACCTCTCCTAGGGATTATGAAATGGTGCAGTATTGTGGATTCTTCTTTTCTGATAGATGAGTGCATCTGGTGTGGTAGAGCCAGGCTGAATCACTGGCGTCTCTCATTTTGGTATGCACAAGTGGACACCACGTGGCACTGAGTGGTCCTGGAAAATCCCAGAGGTTTCTCCTCGCTAGATGGATATTGGCATCATATGGCTTTATATGGCCCTGGTGGGTCCCCATGATCTCTTCTTCTGGACTCTATTAGTGGACACTCTGTACCACTGGCATATATCTATCATTTTTTAATATTAATGTTGCAATAGCACACAGAGGCCCCAATCAGATTCATCCCTATCCATCCTGTCTATGCATCTCCAAGGTATCTCTTTAGTTCCTTTAAACATTTCTTCAATGAACTGAGTGTACAAGGCTTATCTTCGAGGTTCCTGTTACATCTAGCAGGACTTCAGTTTTACAAACCTAGGGAGTACAATTAAAGGAATAGTCTTTTTAAGCCACCGTATCCAACCAGGGATTCCAAATCATTTGAAAATATTTGTTATTTCTCAGTCTATAAACCAGGTCTCCATTGATGGCATATTGCAGAGCTTCTGAAATCCCTCAGATATTTCTAAGGAACCTTCTCTGAGGTATCTAAGTGCTGGTACAGATTTGATGAATGTATTGTTTTAATTAAGTGAATAGACTCGCCTTCTGGAAAGGAAAAGTGGGGACTCAGTGGCATCATGGCCTTGGGGAAGTTTCTGTGAACTCTCCTTCTGAGGAGTAAATATGGGACTGGTGTAGCACTGGTATAGGCAGTGGCATTTGGGCTTGGTCATTTTGGAGGTAGGGAGCAAGACACACAGAAGGTTTGCCTTCGTGCTCTGGGTAGGCCCAGAAACCCCCTGATTACAGGGCTTTGGAGCTGTGCTCCGGCTCCGCTCTAGCTCCAGGCAAAAACCTGCAGCTCCACTGCTCCGGAGCTGCTCCGGGCTCCACTCCAAAGCCCTGGAAAGCAAGCTGAATTCCATGAAGTTTAGCAATCCTTTTCTGGTTACTGCCTCTAGTGTGGAATGCCCATTCCTCCTTCCTCACCTCCCTGGACATGGGAGAGGTAGGTGAGTTAGTTTGAAATTGGCAGATAGACGGAAGGGAAGGGCAAAGAACGAAGGCTGTAGGGGAAATGAAAGCTTTTGGACGTACCTGCTCCACACGTACTGTACCCAGAACAACCCAAAGTGCTCTGTAAACACCAGTTGTGCACAATCCCAGCCAGGATGTTCACAAGCGTCCAAACCCCCACTGTCTTCTCAGACACAAGAGACAACTATGGACCATCCAGGTGTGAACTGGGTCTCAGGGCTGTTGAGTCTAACTCTTGGGTGAAACTCAAGAGATCCAGTCAGTCTGAAAAGGTGTTACGGGAATTTGGTGAAGCTCAGCAAGCCTCCAACAGTTTGTCTCCCAGTTCTACCGAAGTTCATTGGAAACTCCATACCTTTCTGAGTTCTGCCCTTTGATCTTCTCCCTCCCTTTATGATATCATGCCTCATTCTTTTAGGTTCATGGCAAGGTTTCCATAAAGAGTCTCATCTAATGCAGGATGAAATTTAGGACCACATCTTCAGATGAATCTGGGAGTGCAAAAGGGCTAAAAAACAGCCAGCTCTTACATGCCTCTTCTGGTGCACTGCAGCATTTCCCAGCTGGGTAACAGCTCCTTAAAGTCCATTATCAGCTGGCATACTTCAGAGCAGTCCCCTGTCCACCTTAAAGACTTATATGGCCTCCATTGCCCTAGTATCTGAGCACCTAGCTGTGTTTAATTTTCTTATCCTGACTACAACCCTCTGTGGTCAGTCAGTGCTATCATCCCCATTGTACAGATAGGGAACCAAGATCCAGAGAGACTAAGTGACTTGCTCAGGGTCATACAGGGAGTCTGTGCTAGAGCAGGACATGACCCAAGGTCTCCCCCATCTCAGGCCAGCAACCTACCCACTGGACTATCCTTCCTCTCTAGGCTCCTGGGTGGCTCCCCATCTCAGCTACAGCTGAGAATCTAGTCCTAAATAGGTCCCATAGCCACCAAAACCTTGGGTCACCTGCCCCCACTTGGACACCCTGATTTTCCTTTCTCAAGCACCCTACCCCCAAATAGCCTCTTTCCCTCTTCACTTCCCCTTCACTAAGTAGATTTGTGGTTTCTCATTGACTCAGCTGCTGCATCCAACCCACTTAGTCCACCAGACCTGGGCCTCAGCGCTCTGGTCCTTCTCCTTCCATGGCCTCACTGAGAGATAGGCACAAGCTAATTCTTTTACTGGGAGGGCTTAGGTGTTGCTGCACTGGCGCCTGAGTTCTGCTGTTATCTCTCTCACGTCACTCAGAACGAAAAGAGGTAATCCAGATGGCCCAAACTACTCTCCTACCCTGAGTCCAGACTGTCCTTCACTATTATACCTCTCCTGCCTTTCATCCAAATGGCATTGTACTACTTGCTCTCTCAAGGGATGTCTTCAGTCAACTACCGTGGTCCCTGTGAACCCACAGAAAGGCATTGTCCTAGTCCTACTTTTGGCACTAGAACCCGATGGGGGGAGGTAAATAATATTCTGATCCATGCTACACCCCTAGAAGTAGAAATGGAGAGGAAGGCCTTAAGCCCAAAGTAAGTGACTGCACGGGGCCCCGCATTATGTGGGCACGTAGGCCCAAGTTCTTACTTGTGGCCCCACAAGCTCTGTCTCTGTCTCTCATATTCTTTTTCTTTCTGTCTCTCCCTCCTCCTCTGTCTCTCACCAACTCCCATGACAGTTCTGTTTTGCATTATGTCTCTGCTGGGGGATGGGTAATTTTCATCTCTCTTTCCTGCTTCCTGAATCATGGTTAGTATGCATGAGTCTTTAGCTCGCCTCCTGGGTGGCACTCTTCAGACTTTCCCCAGAGATCTTAAATAGGCTCCTGACAGGCAGATGCAGTCTCAGAAGTATATGGCTATTACCATATGAAATCCGTGTTTCCAATGCATTGAATGAATTACTTCAACTGCATGGGCTTTCTTGTGCCTGATAGACACATCCCTGCATTAGGGGTGGTGCAGAGTTGCATTGCCTTGGGAACCTCAACCTCTCCTGGACCTCACAGGCATGCAGGGGGGGCATATCTGGTGTATTGTTCCTTAGAACAATGCAACATACTCTTATCCCTTCTCTGTGCCTCATCAGCTTTACTAGCTGGTGCAGAAGTTGGCAGGACTATGAGATAAGGAGTGGAGTTGCTAGAAGTGACTGCATTGTTGCTGGCTGCCTGGGCAGGGATCAGAAGTTGAGGGAAGCCTTCTTGTGCCCTCTCCTCCTTAAACATCCAAATGGGGCCTGTCAGACTCTGGCCACATATTAGCAAAACCCGCTGTACAAAAATGTAATTGGAGATCTTCTAAATACTCAAACCAGGAGTGCTGGGAAGAGACTGATCTTTATGGCTTGGCCAGTCTCCTGAAGGGTTACAAAAGGCTAATGAATACCTTTGTCACATGGCAGGGTTCAGTACCTTCGGACACTATTGCATCTCCCTTTTTCTTTTTGAAAGTCAAACACAAATAAAACAAAACATCATGCTATCTAAAAACAACACACTCCTCATGCAGCCAAGTAATAACACACACATGGAAACGTCAGGAGAAGCAACCCCAAACCCCAGCAGGTGAGAGGATCATTCTGCCTCTTATTGGACATCTCTCATGACTACTGCCCCTGAACCTCCATTTTTTTTTTTTTTATTACATGACCATTTCTTGTTCTCAAAACGGTTCCTTCTCAGGACTGGTTAAGACATACACATTATAGGCCCTCTTGGGCTCATGATCCTAATAAAGCACTGCAAGTTGTATTGCGGTATTCTAACAATACTAAATATGGATCCCTTGCATTCACCAGGGCTTTTATTTGCTATTTTCACTGTTTTTTTTCTGCTAGCCACTTGGCTGTGCATAATAAGGGTTTGGTGTGGAGTACCTGAATTCATATATGAAAGAGAATGGCCTAAATAAGATACTCATTAGCTGTGGATCATTATGTGTTATTACCTCATCTGAAATCTCAAGGTGAGCAAACTGCAATTTACCAGGTGTTGTTGCATTGCTACTTGTTGTGTTGTGCAGCAGCTCACTTTAGAACAAGATGTAGTAGTAGTCCATTAATACAGATAATCTTTCCTGTTTAATTCAAATAGATCTGTGTCAGCCTTGGCCTATGAGCTGATCAGGAATCTCAAGTGGTTTCACTAGTTCTTTTGCATTCTGTTTCCTGTGGATTTCACAATGTGTTGGGCCAGAGCTGCAGGTGTGCCAGACGTATGCTTGGGGCACCTGAGGAGGGGAGGAGAGGGAAGTGAAGGTAGTTTTAAACCAGTTGTGTTTAAATTCTGGGTGTGGCTGGGGAAGCCTTGAGGCTGTGCTGGCTTGCGATTTGTGAATTGCCCTATGCACAGGGAATCCCCAGCTTCCCTATTAAGGCTGTTTTCTGGCATAGATGCCACAGAAGCAATGCAAAGGAGCAAGATTGGCAGCCGAAGATCTGACCATTATCTTATATGACAGTATTCAAACCTCTACAGAAAAGGATATCTCAGATTCTATTCTTACACTTCTCAATGCCCAGATTGGCGTTGTGCATTATTGTTAACATTTCTGATCTCATGATTTGTGATATTATGACATCATGTCCCAGTATCGATTTTAAAATCAACTTTTTGATTTCCAAGATCATTGTCAATTTGTTGTAGAACCTTGTTTTATAAATGTCTTGAGAGACCCAACAATGAACTCTGTTTCTGCATCATCATCGTCTCCATCAAAGCTTTGTCCTTGTGTTTATATACATGAATGTATTTTTGCATTCTGGATTTTCTTATAGTCGGTGCTGAAAGCAGCACATTTCTGCAGAATGGTTGCTTTTATTGCATTCGTGACACTGCACTCTTTGTGCTGTACACCTTTCTGTCAAACAAATCTGGGGTCAGATCCTCAGGTGGTGTAAACCAGTGCAGTTCCATTGTCTAAAATGGAGCTATGTCAGTTTACACAACCTGGGCAGCTGGTTCCTGGTCTCTGCAGGTTGTTTACCCTTGTTTATTCTGTGTTTATGCATTGGTCTGCATTTTTAACTGGAAGCACTTTTGTTCTTTCACTGTTTGTCAACACTCTCTTTGGAAAACACCATTTTCACTAGCCCTGCTAGTGAATATCCACTTTTCTTTGCAAAGTCAAGTCAATTTCTTGTAATAACCTTGCTTTGACCTTGTTATCAGTTATACCATAAATATTCAATCTCT
>NW_020664481.1:3526805-3611039 GCF_002925995.2 Terrapene triunguis | reverse complement strand
AGTTTGTGAAGACTGAGCGATTCATCTGAATTGAGTTTGTGTGTGAGTGAGTGAGAGAGAGAGAAATGTGACACCAGCCTACATCTAGTACAGGTGAAGTGGGAGATCAAGTCCCAGCACCTATAAGAGAACAACAATTATTATTTATTAATTTGCTTATTTTTTTGTACAGTCCAAAATGTGCTAGGCCCTCTCCAAACATAATGGAAGGCCTGATCCCCTCCTTGAAGTGCTTACATTCCTTAAAAAAAAAAAACAATGCAGAGAGAAGGAAGATAGGGAAAGGGGGACAACAAACAAGTTTGGGGGCCAAGGGGTGAATGGCCATAGAATCATAGGGTTAGAAGGGACCGCAAGATGCAGAATTTGTTGTGTCTAAACCATCCAAGACAGATGGCCATCCAGCCTCCTTTTGAAAATCTCCAATGAAGGAGCTTCCACAACCTCCCCAGGCGTCTGTTCCATTGGGCTACTGCTCATACAGTTTGGGCTGGTCTACCCTGGGGGGGTGGGGTGGGGGATCGATCTAAGATACGCAACTTCAGCTACGCTATTCACGTAGCTGAAGTTGACGTATCTTAGATTGATTTACCTCGGGTCCTCACAGCGCGGGATCGACAGCCGCAGCTCCCCCGTCGACTCCGCTTCCGCCTCTCGCCCTGGTGGAGTTCCAGAGTCGACAGGGATCGCGTTCGGGGATCGATTTATCGTGTCTAGACGAGACACGATAAATTGATCCCCGATAGATCGATCACTACCCGCCAATCAGCTTTTCCTGAGATTTAATCTAAATCTGCTGTGCTGTAGTTTGAACCCATTGCCTCTTGTGATCTCTTGCCACAGAGGGCAGGATAACTTTTCTCCATCTTTTTATGGCAGCCTTTCAAGTATTTGAAGACCGCGATCATGTCCCCCCGTAATCTCCTCTTTTCCAAACTAAACATACCAAGTTCCTTCAGCGTTTGCTCGTATGGACTGGATTCCATCCCTTCGATCATCTTTGTCGCTAGCCTCTGGATCCTTTCCAGTTTCTCTACATCCTTTCCATACATTGGTGACCAAAATTGGACACAATACTCCAGCTGAGGCCTACCCAGTGCCAAGTAGAGCGGTACTGTCGCCTCCCATGACTTGCATGCTAGGCCTCTATTAATGCAATCTCAGATTGCATTTGCTTTTTTTACAACAGCATCACATTGCTGATTCACGTCGAGGTTGTGACCCACCACAACTCCCAGATCCTTCTCAGCAGTGCTGCTGCCAAGCCAGTTCTCCCCTACTCTGTATTTGTGCATTTGATTTTTCTTCCATAAGTGTAACACTTTACATTTGTCTTTGTTGAATTTCATTTTATTGTCTATAGCCCAGTTCTCCAATTTATCAAGATCCCTCTGAATTTTAGCTCTATCCTCCAAAGCGTTGGCAGCCCCCACTAGCTTTGTGTCATCTGCAAATTTGATCAGTGCGCTCTGTATTCCTATATCCAGGTCATCAATAAAGATGTTAAACAACACCAGACCCAGAACAGATCCCTGTGGAACCCCACTTGAGACCTCCCTCCAGTCTGACATCTTTCCATTAATAGTTACTCTTTGTTTGTGGTTGTTTAACCAATTATGTCCTGGTAATACACAGTTCTAATACCCAGTGTTTTATAGCTTTATAATGTAAGATGCATAGAGAATCCCAAGCTACACACTAGCCATTCCATGATAGTCACTAGGAGGCATCGCTGTCCCCTTCACTAGACAAACCCTGCCAATTGCCTCTCTGATGCATGCCATAATGGATCATTGTGGATGTTGCTCATTAAATAGACCCTGTTGGGCCATCCGTATGCTGGGCACAGGGGCAGCTCTATGTATTTTGCCACCCCAAGCACGGCAGTGAGGTAGCCTTCGGTGGCATGCCTGCGGGAGGTCCGCTGGTAATGCGGATTTGGTGTCATGCCTGCGGGAGGTCCGCCGGTCCTGCGCCTTCGGCGTACCCGCCGCCGAATTGCTGCCAAAGCCGCGGGACCGGCAGACCTCCCGCAGGCATGCCGCCGAAGGCTGCCTCACTGCCGCCCTCACAGTGACCGGCAGGCTGCCCCCTGCGGCTTGCCGCTCCAGGCACGCACTTGGTGCGCTGGTGCCTGGAGCCACCCCTGGCTGGGCAGCTTAATTGCTGTGTGTTTTTCCCTTTGCTGACCCCTGCACTGTGCTCAGAGACTGTAAATCCAACCTGGGAGTATGTGGGTGCTAATCCCAGGGATTGTTCAAATGCAAAAGGTGGGAGGCTTGAAATCTAAAGCAGGCCTTGCAATGATCAGAGAGACAATTTTGCATCCTTCTTGTGCAGACACATGACATACTCTTCTGCTGCTTCCCCCCAGCCTGCTGCTTATTCCCCCTCTCATCTGGGTATGCTGCCAAGCAAATTCCACTAAAACTGTAGAAAGACACAAAGGATTGCAGAACACAAAAGGAACATGGTCTAGCTGGAACACACAGTTTGTCAGGAAAGTTCTTTAACTGTCTGCATGCTGATCTTGGCAAAGTGACAGAAGAGTCTCCCAAAGGGAACGGGAGAAACCACTTCCCGGACAGCTTGAATATCTGATTGGGCAAATACTAGCAATAAGTTGTAGGGATCAAATCGGGGGGGGGGAGAGTGGGCTAGGTAATCAGCTGGTCTGTCTCTCTCTGACTTCTAGGAGTCTATGACATGTGAGTATGAAAGAGAGGGGTTTGTTAGAAAGAGGATGTCTTTGCAACAGACATATGGAAGTAGGAGCCGGAGAGCAGTAACTTTATATCAGGAACAGCTGTTCCACTGTCCTGCTACATCCTTCAGTCCCATTGCATGTGAGCAGGAGAGTTTAGAAGGTGACATAAGAATGAAACATAGGAAAGAAGAAGGACATGGAGGGGACACCAAGAGAAGAGTAAGGGTTTGTCTGCTCACAAAATGTTTACCACTTTAATAATATAGGTATAGATCAGGAATCAGCAACCTTTGGCACGCAGCACGCCAGGGTAAGCACCCTGGTGGGCCAGGCCGATTTGTTTACTTGCCGCATCCGCAGGTTCGGCCGATCGCGGCTTCCACTGGCCGCAGTTCGCCGCTCCAGGCCAATGGGGGCTACGGGAAGCTGCACGGGTTGAGGGATGTGCTGGCCGCCGCTTCTCGCAGCCCCCATTGGCCTCGAGCGGCGAACTGCGGCCAGTGGGAGCTGCGATCGGCCGAACCTGCGGACGCGGCAGGTAAACAAACTGGCCCGGCCCATCAGGGTGCTCACCCTGGCGGGCCGCAGGCCAAAGGTTGCCGATCCCTGGTATAGATAATGCAACACAACAAAGGAACTGCAATTTGTGTGTGTGCATTTTCTCCTCTCTGAGTCGGTTATTGGCTTTCTGATCCTTAAATCTATAAAAGCATTTAAAGTGAAGGGCTGGAAGCTATCTTGCCTTAATTTGTACACATATATAATATCAATGCTAACTCAGCTGACCTTGTCACCTTCAAAACCTAATGGAAGCTGGAAAATACAAATGGGTGACTAAGTAGAGCGCTCCATCTGCTTCTAACACAATCCTGTGTGCATGCTTGTTATACAGTACCCTGAATAGCAAACTGTCAAATGTGGGTGCAGTAGGCGTGTCCAAAAATATATATATGTGCCCATTATACCCACAAAACCTCACGTTAATATGCACAAAAGGGGGATTTATACATGCAGATAAGTAGGTGCACAATTGCCGTCCCAATTTGCATGCAGCTATATCAAAATGTGAGGTTTAGTAACTCCATTATGCTAGCATTTAGAATTGTTGGTCTTTTGGTCCCCTGGGAATTGTAAACAGGTTCTTTCTGAAGCGATGTGAATTAGAAATATTCCTGCTTTGGGAGGCCTTGGCCTTGCCTTTATGGACATGCTATTCTTTATTCTTAGAGGAATAAAAGTACAACTCCCCGTAGTGTGGATGCAATTATATCAATATAAAGGTTCCATAAGGGAATAGGAATAACCTATCCTAGAATAAGGCACCAAAGCTGCATCCCCAGTAGGGGCTGAACTGATTAACTATTTTGGTAGAATCTCACAGCCCTAACCAGAATAGTTAAATCCATACAAAACCTGTGTGTAGACCAGGCCTACGAGAAGGAAAAGAGAACAGAAAGAGGAGTGAAAGAAATCAGAGAACTGTTCAGTAAAATGCACAAACAGAGCTTCCATCCCAGTTCTGAGTCCCGGTAAGTGTCTGGTTTGTACCAAGAAGGAGGTTGGTGTGAATATGTCTGGCCTCTGTACAGGAGATATTTCACGCCCTTGCTCTATAGAAAGACAGCCCTGTAACACCGGTTTAAACTGCTCTTGGTGGAAATGTGGATGGTAATACCATTTTGGATGCTGAAAAAGAGTATGTGTGTGTTTGCTGACAAAGAGTGTTACTATGGGTAAGAGGGCTTGAAGCAGACCCCACAACCCTTCCAGCCCTGAAACAGCCTCATTCACTCCTCTCCATGTTTCAGAAATCACTCTAATTCTGGGTTTGCCAGGAGCTCCTCTGCATTGGGCATGACCTAGATTGCCTGGATGGTGCTGCTCTATATGCATACCTAACATCTGCACAATTAGCACATGTGTGAATGTTCATGCACACGCTGTACACAGATTCTCTTCAGAAATCTTGGGGTCAGATCTCCAGGTTTAGATGAGTTCTGCTTGCTGCAGGACTTGTGGGGAATGCGGAGAAGCCACCTATTCATTCTCCAGAGCTGAGGCTGACTGGGGGCTGAATCAGCCCTGGTTTAACTTAAAGCAGCTCCAGCTTTGGACACACCATCTCCTGTTCCTCAGCCCATCCCAGAACGTGAGTGGGAGGAGGAACAGTAAGTGGCATAAAACCCTAACTCATATTGGAGGAATCCCCAGCTGCCCTATTGGTGCAGCTAGCGTCTCAGTCTCCTTTGCACTTCCAGAATAGCACAACGGGGATGGCACCAGGGACCTCGATCTGGCTATCTGTGCGTGGTGCCTCTGCTAACCTAACTGTACTACTTGGATGCTTCCTAGGTCTGTCTGGGAGCTGCTGGGGTGCAGTGGGGAGGGAATCTGTCAGAAAATGACACAGTGCTTTGTGAAATTTCCCCATCTCCTGGCAAGATGACTAAACCCTTCTGCTGCTCGTCCCCTCTTGCTAGTATCCTGCAAGTGCTAGCTTGCTGTGACTGGTAACCAGCAGGCCATTACATGAGTCTTATTTTAAAATCCAAGCCTCAGTGTGTCTGTAACTGTCCAGGCTTGCTGCTATTTCAGGTATCAGGCAGGCAAAACAGCCACGTGTTCATTCACTTGACTGAGAATCTGGGCTCCTTAAAATGGAATTTAAACACGAACCCAATTTTAGACTTCAGGTGTTTCTAATCTCATTGAAAAGCTGGGGAAGGATGGCCAGTGTGAGTCACTGCTCTGGGCCTCCTGCACTTTGTAGAGACAGAAGAGAGTCCAAGGAATGGCAAGGAGGGGGCCATGGGCTGCCCCACTCCGAGCAGTCCAGGACTTGACACTGAGGCCGTTGTAGATTCCAAAGATCATTGGCATCATTAGACAGTCTCATTTGGATGTGGCTTACTTATGTTGCCTTAAGCTCCCCTTTCTCTCTGCCCTGTTAACGAGCAGTCAGCATGTGGTACCCTTACCCACCTGAGGTCTTTTCACCTCAGGGCTGTCAGAACTCTCTGAAAGCAATTGTTCCAGCCTCGGGGACTAATAGCTGGGAGGCCAGGGTTGGCCAGTTTGCGGAAGGGAGAGCAGGGAAGGAAACTCCAAATGGAAGGGGTCCAGCTGCTGAAAGGGAGAGGCTGTATCCTGCAAGCGTCTGAAGGGAGACCAGGAAATTGGCTTTGTGGAGACAGAGTAAAGCTCAGATAACCAAACGCCAGGCAATGAGAGTTAAAGGTTTGTTTGGATCCCGATGCATTCATCGCCTCATCAAGAGATGAAGTGCTGTGTGCGCTCTGCCGGTGTGAACATGGGGGCTGGAAATCAGGACTCCTTCGTTCTATTTGTGGCTCTGGGATGGGAGTGTGACCTAGTGGTTAGAGAAGAGGACTGGGAGTCAGGACTCTTCTGTTGTTCTATCCCTACCTTTGTGTGACCTTGGGCAAGTCACTTACCGTTGCTATGTCTCCGTTTCAAACTTCTGGAGAATGGGGATAGTCCTGCGCAACTCCAAAGTGAGGCTCCGTTACTGTTTGTAAAGGGCTTTGAGAGCCTTGGGTGGAAGGCTGTAGAGAGGAGAAGAGTATCGTTCTGACAGCCTGGAAGCCACATAGTGGACTTTGAACATCCCCTCTAGGTCACAAGTGATTATTTCTGACCCACCTATTGGTTCCAGTGACAGTCCCAGCTTCTGCCGTACTGGGCTGAACCGATCCAGGTTTGCCCTCTTTTTGGGTTCAGTTAAAAGCTGTAGGTGTAGGGAAACCAGTTGTGCTAGTGCATGCATTACCGTTCTTGTCTCATTCAGAGGGTGGCCAGCCATAGCCGTGGGGTGGTGCTGAATGGACAGCTCCACTTTCCAATCACGCCTGTCCCACTAAGCTCTTTCGCCTCCTCCAACAGGCAGATTTGAGTAACTAAACGAGGCTAGGTCTACGCTGGGGTGTGATTCCCAGCCCGCATACACATACTCGGGGCAGCTCGATGAGACCTACTGCAAGTATACATAGTAGTATAGCCACGGTAGCAGCAGCAAGGCTTAGCCAAGGCGGGTTTCTGCTCGGCACAGCTAACCTGCCACTGCCCAGGCTACCACAGCTACATGCCGACTTATACAGGCGCCAGGCCTCATCAGGCTAGTACAAGTATGTGTATGCGAGCTGGGACTCACGCCCCCGAGCGCATTGTATAGGTACAGCCTTAGAGCATATTGATTTGGTACCCATATAGCAAGGAGAAAATGCCTCTAAGAACAGAGGGATTTTCACCACTTCCTCTTTCTCATCCCATTGTTTTCTCCACACTGCTTTGCTGCAAGATATTATTCCAGCAGAAGAGCTTGACTTGTGCTTTGTTTAGTAGCACAGGTCATAGCTCCTCCGATTTCCCCCCTGTGGCTCCCCCCACACACATACACACTTGCTGAGCCCTCCAGAGCTCAGAGCCTCCTGCTCCCCTCCCCCGACCGGTGCGTCTGGATTCTGTTAATTGCATCTGGTAGCTGGTGCCGGGATGGAGCTGCAGAGTCTCAAGTGCCAGGAGATGTTCACACGCCACTTTCCCAGCTCATTAGGCTGCTGGCAGCAGCTCTACTAACCAACGTCCTTTTGTCCTCTTGCTCCTTTTCATTGTCATTGACAGAAAGGGCCGATTTGCAGAAGGGAGTAGGGAAGGAAAGCTCCAAATGGAATGGGTGCAGCTGGTGCACACTGGGTCAGAACTGCTGAAAGGAAGAAGCTGTATCTTGCAAGAGTCTGAAGGGAAACCAGGAAACTGGCTGTGTGGAGACAGAGTAAAGCTTAGATAACCAAACACAAGAAAATGAGAGTTACCAGCCAGTGGAATCAGTGTGCCATGCACCAGGGCTCTCAGTTTAATTCCTCTCTATCACACGCAGCTCCTGAAGTAGATGTCAAAGTAAAAGCCTCATGGTCTGGTTTGTTTCTGTTACAGTGATAAGTTCTTTTACCATAGCCGAGTGGGTGCTCCTTTTGGGTTCGTTGGCAGCACTAAGGTATACCAGCCACACCATGGCAATACTGTGACACTGAATGGCTGCTGAAACAGTATGCCCTGGAATGGTTTGAAACCTACTTTCAATAAAATATTCAAACATGTATGTCCAAATTACACCATCGCATCTGCCAGCAAAAGTCCACAGGTCTCAGTGTCTAGCCAGACCCTTAAAATCACAAGAAACTGACCCACCTTTCCTAATCCCCATGTAAAATCCTTGCTCAGTCTGCCAGAAAGGGTGAGGTAGACTTTCTCCGAAAGGAAGAGATGGGAAAGGCCAAAGATTTAACAGTGCCTGGACCCCCTGCAATCTTAAGAGACTGACACACTTGATCCTCCTGGAAGATCCTTGCTCAATCTGCCAGAAAAAGGAGGAAAAGATCCCTGCTAAAATGCTCAGGGGAAAATTTCTTCCCAGTCCTAGTTTCTGGAGGAGCATGCTAAGCCTGCACATTAGAGCAACAAGACACTATGCCTGCATCTTCAGGGGACAGAAAATCCAAAATGTCCATGGAGAAAGATCCAAATCCTCTGCTCTCCCCAGCTACAGAGACCAAAAGGACAAGGTGTACCTTGAAAGAACAAGCTTCCTTTGCAGGAAAGGGCAAATTGAAATAAGAATTTACCCGCACATACTGTCTTTCTCCTGGTGTCACCTGCTAGCCATGTGCTGCTACAGTTGCACAGCCTGTAGGAAATAGAACAGCGCCTCAGCTCAGTGGTTCTGAGCTTACTAGTGCCCCATGAAGCACTCTTGGGTGGTTCTCAAAGCTGCCTCTGTCATAATGGGGAAGTCGCCAAGCAGGGATGCTGCTGGCTCTAGCCCAGCATAGGCGTCTCATAGGATTTCCAAAAGCTTTTTTGATTAGCTAAATTAAAACAACCACCACCTGCCCCTCTCTGCCCCTTGCATTGCTGCCGCAAGTTGGTCTTTTCTGGGGTAAACTGAAACACGATCAGCCTTGTGTTTGGTATTAGAATTGGAAGGGCTTGTAGAGTGACCAGGAGAAATCTGAGCAGTGGGGGCTGTGGGGTAGCAAAGGCAGAGCTGCAGCCAGGGAAAGGAGGTAAACAACACAAGTACAAAAGAACCACATGGCACTGAGGTGAGAGTATGTTCCTCTTATGTCCTTAGTACTGTCCTATACCTGTCACCTTTCCAAACACTTGTTGCCAGGGGGAAGATGAGGGATCAAAGTGGGAGGCTGGGAAGTGAGGTGTCCATGAAGGGACGTGGTAAACAGCGTGACAGTGTTGGAAAATGAGTGCCTTAGCTCTGCAGCTCCTCTAAAACCTCTCCCAGGCAAATCTCTTCCTACCCTACAAGGTTACACAGCTGACTCAGCAAAGTGAAGGGAACTTCGTAGTTTGTAGAGGCCTGAAGTGTACGTCAGCAGTGGCATTCCCATTAGCCCTACAGAGAGCGGCCGGTTCATCACTGCTGACTCCCTGAGGTCGTTGTGGCTCCTTTGTACCCTGCATACAAGCAAGGTGGGAGTAGCCCACTGCCGGGGAGACCAGAGGCTGGAGCATGCTGGTCCTGATGGCAGGACCCTAGGAACAGCCACTCCTGGGGAGAAGCTTTGGGCTGGGGTTTGTATAATTCTCCTTTTTGTTAATAAAATCCAACCCCAGAAGGCTGTGACTTTTTGGCTCCCAACAACTAGTGTGTTCTTTGTCTGCATCTGAGTGGGGCCTCCATCAGTCTCCATGTTCTTCCCACCACGCCCCGGATGATTTGACCATTGTATTAGCAGCGGAGTCTAGTGGGCAGGGGAGGGGCGATGAGTCGAGATTCCCAGGTTCTACCCGTAACTGTGCCACTGACTTGCTGTCAAACCTTTAGGCAAGTGCTCTATTTCAGTTTCCCCAGCTGTAAAATGGAGATAATACTTCCTCATCTGGCCATGGTGCAGTGAGGGTTAATTCACTCTAATTGGGGGAAAGGGCACGTAGAAGTATTAAGTACTGTTTGTTATATTTTGCACTGATTCATGTGGTTCACTCCAAGAGCTCATCTCTGTACAGGGGAGGAAAGGCTTAAACTCAGAAAATGTGGGTGCCGGCTGTGCTGTGCTGGGAAAGCCGACTCTCTGCAGACTCTGCATGTTTTGTTCTGATGAGGGCAGCAGCCGAGTGTGCTCCTTGCCACTGGGGACTGCTGCAGCTGCAACCTTCTGTCGCAACAATGGCCCACGCGAGCAGCAGCCCTGGGGCGGAGCCAGAAAGGATCATGTATCCCAACCTCGCGCTCAGACAATTGTGAGGAGGGAGAAACAGGCAGGTTTTACCATCATTGCAGACCAGTAGCAACCTTCGCTGAAAGAGGCGGGGGGTTCCTAGGACGATGACAGGATCCATTCTACTGCTGAGATAAAAGGCCAGAGCAGCTGCAGTAGAGATGCTGCCGCACTGGAAAGTCAGAGGTGCAGGGATCTCCACTGTGTGCCTGCCACCCTCCTGGACTCTTGGCTTCACAGTGTGCTGAATCAGCATTCTTTTGTTGTGAGTCAGTGCCTCCAGCAGGAGTCCCTTTTCCTGGGACTGTCATGACCCATGTGACAGGTGGACCTGCCGCAAAGATGGAGAGTGGCAGGATGGGGGTTCAGTGGACAACTCTTATCTTGCAAAATTTAGGGTCATTGACAATCCTGCTTATCCCAGCTACAAGGTCAGAGGCACAGTAGTACCCCTTGGTGTGGTGAGTTTGTTACCCAGTTAACCCATGGCAACCCCCTTTACATCATCAAATTACCACCCAGGCAACCCTTAGCATCACTCAGTCTCTGTCGCCCTGAGTCCAGAGCTCTGTCCCTGGGACACAGGTTTGTGTTCAGTTTCATTCACCCTGCAAGCTATAATTAAAAGCCATTTACATGCATCATGGGTCCAGTGCTCAGTAGCGCTTCGTTGACCCAAATTTACCTTGGTTCCCCACAAACCTGGCCTTATCTCTTCTTTTCATTGTAAATTACTGATTGACATCAGAAATGCAGGATCATAAAATGGAGGGACCCTCTCTACAGGCTGCAGGGTTTGCCCCACCAAGGGTCAAGTACCTTTTATAGGCACTGATCGGCGATGTTTCAGGGGTGCTTTTTAAATGTCATTTTTACTGAGTTTGGAACTGTTTAGGGGAGGTATCCGGGCAGCCTTCACTGTGTAGTTATTTATAAATGCTGAAATTCACCAGCTCCCAACCTGCTTTTCTTGCAATTGGGGGGAAGATTCCTCCTGGGTGATTCAGACCTGCAGAGATGGTAAAACACCTTTAAGGCATCTGCCTGTGTAGCTTACTGCCCCGCCAGCGGATGTGGGAGACACTTGTACAGTATCTCAGCATCTGGCTATTTGGAAAGGCCTTCAGAGAGCCCAGTAGCCACAAATGGGTCTCTGTGTATCCCTCTGCTTCCTTCCCCCTGAGAGAGACATGAGATTGCCAGTAGACCTCTCCACTCACTGCTGTTTCTTTCTTTTCAGCCTACAAGGAGAAAATGAAGGAGCTGTCCTTGCTCTCACTGATCTGCTCCTGTTTCCACACTCAGCCGCACCCCAATACCATCTACCAGTATGGAGGTAAATGACATACACGCAGAATCTCTTGTAGATCCAATCTGCAGGCAGCTTCTGTAAACCTTGGAGGACTTCAATACATTAGGCTGGGTCCCTGACTGGGGGGAGAGACCATTTTCATGTCCTGACCCAAGTTTTCTGTATTACTGGAGCATGGTATTTTGGTCCACTTCCTTAGAATAGTTTATTAACATGTGACCCACATACCCACAAAGAAACTGTATGGCTATTACCAAACAGCACCATTACATATCCTGGGATATGATTCTTGATGTTATCAGCAGTATGGCCTTTCTGTGGCTGCCATCAGCTATGCTGTACGTTTTCTATGGCTGTAAGATTAATTGCATTAGCTACACACCACACTTCTTTATGCAGTTCCTGTGAAAAGCCCCTGAATGGGCAGAGAGAAAGATGCTGCTGCTGGGTCTTTCAGATAGAATGTAAGACCAAGGTATTGACCTCCTGTGGTCACCAAAGGCCTCATGGTTCTTTTCATAAGAGCAGGGAAGTTAATTCTGGTGTCCTGGCCAAATTCCAACATGGGTAATTCCATTCTGCCTCCCCAAATTCCCCCTGCAGGTTCAGCTGAACCCCCGAATCCCCTTCACTTTCTGACCCCTACTGCCTACTGTTGCTCTGCATCGTAACATTTGACAGTGATGCTCCTACTTCTAGGCTGTACAGTGTCATTGTCCCTTTTACCAGCAATTAATGATTGACTTCAAATTCTCACCTCTCTGAAACCCTCCAGCAGAGACTCAAGTGACAATACACCCCATTTAGAAGCATAGCATCACAACCAGGTCTCACTGGGTGATCATAGCTTCAGGGCTTGATTTAGCAGCTTCTTCAAGATGCCTTTATCAAATTAGCCCTTTCATGAGTGTCCCATAGTCCATCAAGTGCTTCTGTTCTTCTCTCATAGACATGGAGGTGAAACAGCTGGACAAAAGGGCATCTGGCCAGAGCTTTGAAGTGATCCTGAAGTCCCCTTCGGACTTGTCCCCTGAGAGTCCAGTCCTCTCTTCTCCCCCTAAGAAGAAGGACCTGTCCCTGGAGGAGCTGCAGAAGAGGCTGGAGGCTGCAGAGGAGAGGAGGAAGGTAACAGGATATTCCAGGGAAATGCTAACTCATATGACCAATCATGTTTTAACCAAGCCCCCCAGGTGACCCCAATTCATAATTGGGGGCAGAAAAACTGATACAGTGCTGGGGGTGAACAACACCATTGATTTTACTTAGGAGCCATATCTTGTGATTGGTAATAGTGCTGTGTTTTACACTCTTGTTCAACCCCCAGTTGTTAGGTTTGATGTAGGAACCACTGGATGAAATTCTCTAGCCTGAGTTATGCAGGAGGTTAGAATAGATGATCACATTGGTTCCTTCTGGCCTTAAAATCTATGGATCTACGGAATCCTGTGGTCCTCTGGTTTAGATTTTCATATAGTATTATATGTGTGACCCTATGCTGCTGCAGAATGAAAATCTCTACCACTAGCTCTCTCTATAGGAGATATAAATATAAGCCACACATCCAAAAAAGCTTAGAATCAGTGCCTTTTGCACCATGTCATTGCTTTTTAACAGCTGGCAAAGCTATTTTTGCACTTCATTTATGAGCATAATTTAAAGTCTTAATGGAGAAAAATATTGGAAAATTAGAGAAACTACAAAGAGAGGGAAACCACGACACTACAACAACTTGTGGGTAAGAGCAGAAGAAGAGTCAGTTTAATGTATGGGGCAGATTTCCAGAGGAGTCGCAAATTGCACCAACAGTGTTGCTCACACAGCAAAGATAGACTTTTGGATGTTTAACATCTACCTGCCTGAAATGCAGGTGCCAATGTAGAGGTTTGAAAATGTGTTCCATGTGATCTAGAAAGGATTTGTGGGGCGGGGAGAACATGGTCACAGTATCTAAATATCATCTAGTGGACGGAGGGGGGTAGCCACATGAATGCAAGATGGTTGGAGAGAAAGCAATGGTCAAAACCTTAAGAGGGGCAGATAAGTTTAGAGTTAATATTGAGTGCAAGTCCTATAACAGAGCTGCTAGGTTTTGAACAGACACCCAAAGGAGGTGGTTGTGGCACATCCAGGAGGACATTCCAGATCAGATCAGGGAAGCATCTCTGAGACAAGGGACATGAAGAGTTCCTTTCGCACACACACACCCCCCCGATCTGTTGGCTTCCCACAGACCCAGGAGGCCCAAGTGCTGAAGCAGCTGGCGGAGAAGCGGGAGCACGAACGGGAGGTGCTGCACAAGGCCCTGGAGGAGAACAATAACTTCAGCCGGCTGGCTGAGGAGAAGCTCAACTACAAGATGGAGCTGAGCAAGGAGATCCGCGAAGCTCACCTGGCTGCCTTGAGGGAGCGACTGCGTGAGAAGGCAAGTGCTAGATTCCCATGTCCAGGCACACCTAGAGAATGGGCAGGGCCAGGACGCCTGCCTATATTATAGTGGCTACTGGTACCAAAGCCTTTGCCTAGCATCTGTAGCCTGGTCTGCTGACCTCAAACGCAGCTGGGATGATCACCACGAGAGCAGAGCTCTGGATACAATCTGCATCTTCTGCACCACCATTTCCCTAGGTTAGCTTGTGCAACTCTCCCTCCTCAAGGTGTCCAATGTGCTCTCCCCACCCCTTCCCTCTGGAGCCCTGCTCCCCCGTTTTCTTCTCTCTCTCTCTCTCTCTCGCTGCCTCATACCTTGTTGTTCTGGTTTTTGGAGGGGGGTGGGACTCTGTACTTCGCTGTGTGAAAGTGAGTACTGAGGTTTGGGCTCTTTCTTGCCACATCTGACCTCTCCTCCCTCAGAACAGGTACTAAGAGAGTTCTTCAGCAGTAGCTCAGGATGCCATGAGATGGAGGAGACGTGCACCTGAGATCAATGTAGCAGGCCCAGGATCCCTCACCTCCGGTCTAATGGCAGAGAATGTTACCTTATCTTCTGCTGGCCCTTGCTTGGGAGCCCAAAGGCAGCAGTGAACTCAGGCCTCCTCTGCTGCACTGTGGTGTGATAACTGCTCATCTCTGGGCCAGAGGTTACAACCAGTTCTGGTCTCAGTGGGGGCGGGACATCATTTGTGTGGGGCTCCTTCTATGAGACAGCTGCAGCAGGCTCTGAACACTGGTACTGAAGACCCATTCACAGAACATTCATGTGATGTGCCTGGTCTTCTGAGCCCTGCATAGGAATGGGCTAAAATTACCCTAGGTGTAAGTCTAGTGGCTTCAGTGGAATTACACCAACTATGACAATGTTCTAGTGCATTTATTTGATGGTGCCAGGCCCCTGAGGAAGAGGAGATGCACAGATGCATGCACAAAACCAGAAACTGTTAAATTGTAGATGAAACTGAGGGGAGATGGGAAACAGCCTTGGGTTTGCCCTATGCAGCCTGCAGATGCTGTAACACTTTCCATGTCTTTGCAGGAACTGCATGCAGCTGAGGTTCGCAGGAACAAGGAACAGCGGGAGGAGATCTCTGGATAAAGGGCTTTTCTACACATCTAGCACCTGGTTCCTGATAACTAACAAACCAACCAACCAACCCAACACATTTTATTTTGTTTGTCTAGATGCAACATTTGGTTCCCCATTTCCCCCCACCCTCTGGTGTTCGTTCCCCAGCTACACGCTTCTCTCTCTCTCCATCCTTAACTGTTCAGTACTTGTGGGGGATCACAGGCCATAGGTTACCTCTAAGCATAATAGCAGCTAGTTCATATGAAGTATAGAATCAGTCAATAACCAATCAATCAGCTTCTCTTTGGGATTTTGTTCTTTTTAAAAAATCTTTCTTAACCAGATGTAAAGAATTCAGATACTAATAAATTCAACCAGCAGTGTCACGGAGATATGGATTTCCTATCCGGAGCTTATACTACGCTTGGCATTTGCTCTGAGCTAGATATCAGTGTCAAGACAATGGGCAGTAAATAGTGAGAATTTCTTCCTTGTGAGGGAGTGGTTAATGGATCCATTGTTTCCCAGCAGATGGAGAAGGGGACCAGATGGCTCAAGGAATTGGTTATGTCATGCAGAGCCTTTCACCTTGGGTCACTGGTTTGAAGCCAGCCCAGGTAGGTAGTGACTTAGTCATTACTTTCTGATGGTGCTTTGGTAGCCCATGTGAAATTAGCTGGGGGTCTCAGAGCCTAGTGGACAGGTGCCCATATCACAAAAAATACCATCAACACAGGCATTAATGGCTATCTTAGCTGGCCACAGGTTGACTAAGCCTGTAGGCTGAACTACCCTCTCAGTTGTAGAGGCAGGACTGGGGCACACTGGCTAAGCAGTGTCGGGGAAGCCTGCACTGTTACTGCCTGTGTTGAACCTGATTCTATGGATAATTGGGGCAGCTCGGTTTCCAGGGCTGTCAATCTGATACTTTTCACAAACAATAACATTTCACTTCAATTAGTAAATCAGTAAACTAGAAAGTGTATGTGATTGCGAATCAGCCCACAGGCCTTTAGAGAAACTCTAATTTGGGAGAATTATTGTTCCCTCTTCCCAAAGATGGACGTGACTCTTCAATACCATTACAGGAGAGACATTTGGACCAAAGATCACAGAACGAACCAGAGAGCTCTGGCTCTCCGGCCTCACGTCGTAGCAAAGGACACGCTGATCTCTGCAATGGTATTTCCAGAAGAGCAGCTTTGGAGAAGATGGTGGGGGGGACGCTGCCAAGGAGAGGGCAGAAGGGGTTAGGAGATGTTTGTGTGCCTGCTTCTGGCGTAGTCATGGCGGTAGAAATGTAAGGTCATTGATTACAGAGATGGCTGCTGTAAAAGCAGATGATGAACCAAACTGTAAGGGGTCTGCCATTCCATCTCTGAGGTCAATAGAGTTGCAGGCACTTAACACCAGATCTGAATTTGACTTGATACATCAACTGGCGTTTTTATGTCTGGCTAACGTGCAAGAGGGCATCAGCTTAAACTCCGTGACGACGTGTTATCGGGTGTTTGTGCAGGGTTCGGCTTGCCCAAGAGCATTCCCTTGTGGGAGGGTTTTGTGGAGGAGAACATGGCAGCTCTTTTTCCTTTTGGAACATAGAGCAGCAAAGATTCCTTCCTTCCGCCTTCCAACTTTGCAGTGTACTGGTACGTTTCTTCCAGACCAGTGCAGTGTTTCCAGGGAAATGGAGCAGAAGCAGGAATATAGGCACAGATACAGGAAGGAATCATGGACTCAAATTCATCCTCCCTGTGTCACAAACTTCCCCTCTCCCAATGGCCATAATGGATTCTGTTTCAGAACCCAGGATGAACTAACAGGCCATCAAGGGGAACAGGAGGTTACTTACTAGTAACTGGTGTCCTTTGCACACATTGTCTTCAAAAAGCCACTCTATAGGTGAGGCACACTACTCCTCCGGTGCGCCTCTGCGGAGGCAATGTCACCAAGGAGAATAACTCGTGCAAACAACTGTATGCTCTGGGGCACAGTGGGTGAAAGACATGTATATACTGCTTCCTTTTACTGTACATAGAGTGGTTCCTGGCAGGCGCTGAGGGGTGCCACAAACCAGAGTTGGGATAAGCAGGGCTGGAATGTCATCTAGCACAAAGGTGGTGTCAAGACGCCAAAGCAGATAGAGGTTTCATATTTGGTATAAAGTTCCCCTTGCACCCCCTACCCCCCAACAAATATTTGCTGACTCCGTTCTGAAGGTGCAGGTTTTCCATCTCCAATGAGCTGGCAGAGTGTAAGGAATCTGCCATGCCCCAAACCAGATGGGTGGCAACTGGTCACAAAAACCCAATAGTGTGGGAAAGAAGTGGCAGCTGCTGCTGGAAATAAGGCTGCTAGCCTCTCCCTAATCTACCCGAGAATAAATTCTCCTTTTAACTAGAGAAGATCCCTCTCTGGCCACAACATGTTTATGGATATTAGGGAAAAGCTCTGCTCCAAAAGGGAAGGGCTAGCTTAGCCACAAACCCCTCGGCCAGGGTCAGAGAAAGGCCAGGACTGTTATTTGGCCCCAGTAGCATCCAGGGACAGGAAGCATGTTAGGGGCAGGGTGGGGAAAAGGAAAGGAACTGAGGGTTGAATTTCTTAACAGTAGCTAATGATCAGTTTATAAGTAGCAGTTGTCTTAGATAAGCATCTGTGTACACTGCGGAATCATCGCCAGAATCATCTCATCCATATAGTGACAATAAATTTTAAAAAGTTAATGAAGAAATAAATAAAATGTTTGTGTGTAAGAAATGGTTGAAACTGTCAAATGTCCGTGTCTCACACCGGTGGGAGCTGAGAAGGTGTCTGCAAGATATTAACCCTGTCCTACTCTCTGTAGTGCTGAGTGTTTGCTTGGTGTGTAATTCTGACCTGAGGCTTGTTGTAAATACTGTTTTTAGTACTATGACGATGATGATTATTATTATCAGAAATGTTGTACTCATGAGCACGAGATTAAAACAAACGAGAAACAACCATTTCCACTTTGATTACCCACTGGGCTCAAAAGAATTTGGAGGCAGGCCCAGGTGAGGGCAGGATGCCTGGGGCCATGGGATCCAGGCCCAGAGAGAGCAGTACATTGGAGAGGCAAGTGGCTGCACAGTACATAGCTGTTTGCTGCCTGCTGAGGTGGCTGGGCTGCTTCAGGTGGAAGGTAAATCAGGGACTCAGGAGTAGGAGGCAGACCAAGAGTCCTTCAGCCAGGGTGGGTGGGAACTGGGAGAACCCATTCCAGGAGTGGGGCAGAAGGAGGGTCAGGAGAAAAATTCTAGTAAGGGGGGGCAATGTTTCAAACACAGCCCTAAAATGGAATGGAACCGGGTCCAATTTAGTGTTAATTCAACCCCGCCTCTGGGGAGGTAGTCCAGTCTATTTCCTGTAACCATGGAACAAGACTGAGGGAATGGATGGTTGTATGTATGATGCAGAAGAAAGTGGGTAGCTGCAGACTGTGCTTTGTTGGGGGCATTCCTTCCCTTATCCTGTACAGTCACCGGGTCTAAATTTTTGCCTCTGCTTGTATCTTCCATCTCAGACTTTCATGGTGAAGCTCCCAGTTTAAGATCGCCTTCACACAGTTACAGGCCAATTTTGATCTCAGGTGAAGACTTATCCTTGCAATAGCTTGCCTGACAAACACTCAAATTGGTGATACACACAAAACCTGGCCAGAGAGGAGCCTAGGATATACAGCTTGTGCAGACAGGAGAGCTGGGAACCTCATTTTCTTCACCTTAACATCTTCAGTGCTGTGAGGTACAGTGGACATGTCAGGAAAATGCATTAGTGCAGGATAAACTGATGCATCAGGCAGAAAAACAGGGATGTGTCAGGTAGAGGTTTGCATCAGTAATGTCAGGGAAAGGTTTGTTACATCTGATGGGATATGTCATGTTAGGGAAAAATGCTTGTCTGGTGTGCCCAGGTGAATCAGGTATAATATGGAGCTGTGTCTGCCCCATGCAACTGAATGTGTCAGGGAAATGAGTTTGTCCAGTGCCACTGGCTGTATCAGGGAAATGTGTTTGATTTCTGTGCCTCTGGAATGGAATTCCTGTTGCTTGGAGGGCCATCCCAGTAACATTGCAGATGAAACGTTTGCATGGTCCAGACTGCAGCGGAGAGGTTAATGACAGGTGCAAGACACATGCCTGAACTAACACTGTGCCTGACAGCATCAGACATCGCTTTGATCTTCAGTTCACAAATCCATATCAGCTCACAATTTCATTCCTGCTGAGTTCCCAGAATTGCTAACAAGTAGTTTGTGCCTGAATAGGGGTTTCTTACCCCCCATTAACTCCCTTATATTTCCATCACACTTCATTTTTCTTGTGGCTCTTCAGCCATTCCCTCATGTTGCCATCTTCAGGTGTATTCCATGGCATGCAATTTACAAATTCCTGGGGCACCATTTCTTATGACTGGGCTCAAGCTCCTTCTGTGGCCTTCTAGGGTATATCTACTTGGCAATAAAATACCCGCGGCTGTCCTATATCAGCTGACTTGGGCTCAGGCTGTAACGCTATAAAATCTTAGTGTAGCCATTCGGCCTTGGGCTGGAGCCCAGGCTCTGGGACCTTCCCTCCTCGCAGGGTCCCAGAACCCACATGTCAGTTCAAGCCTGAACGTCTACACTCGTTTTATAGCCCCAGAGCCTGAGCCCAGGAGGCAAAGTCAGCTGACACAGGCCAACTGCATGTGTTTTATTGCAGTGCAGCCATACCCTTAGACACTCATTGATGGGAATTTCTAACTAGACTTGCTGTTAGTGGCCACTTGTAAGAGCGTATCTACTTGCGTAACAGCTTATCTACTTTGGGCCACATTCTCTTTAGGTGTCACTTCGCTGAAGTCAATATTTACACCAGCAGAGAACTTAGCCTAGTGTATATTCCAGGTGTAACAGAAAGAACTGTGGTGGCAAAAGACCACCAGTGTGTATACACATTTCAAATTCCTCGCTCCCTCCCTGTTCTCTTGGGCAAATTAAGGACTCCTACCCTGTGCAGGAAAAGGAAGATGAACCTGAAGATAAATTATTTCCCAGGGTCACAAGCATCTTGGTGATTAGCAATTCTGGGGTAAGAACTAGAACAGTCTGGCTCATGTTCCAAATATTAGACCTTCCGTTTGCTTTATTTAGATTAAGTGTTCGGATTTGGCTTTAAAGGGATTCTCTCAATGCTGTATGGCCCATAAACTGACAATGGAGTGCTACTCGTTCATGGCTATTTTGGAAGTTCTCACTCCATGCTTTTGTTGTGTTGTCAAACAAACCTTGCTGCAGTCAGAGTGTGGGAGTTACCCCAAATGCTAGCCTTTTAGTGCCACTGGCAATTCAGACAATTGCATGCATGTTACAATAGGGATCAAAGCTGTGACACTGCTCCTGTAAAAATGTACATTTCAGGTTTTTTCTCTTGCAAGGACCAGTGAGACTCTCTACCCCTGGTTCTGTTTAACTTTGTCGTCTCACGTAATTTGTTTCATTCCATTAAGCAGCATTACTGTCTTTGCGCACTTGCAGTGGTGACGTGCGTGTATTCACATACGGTGTGCACGCACAGACATGCGCATGTGTATACACTCTATATGCATACGCCCACATATCACCATATCAAACTTGAAACAAGAGTCAGGGAATGGCTGTTTATGGTGCTATAGAGACTTATTGCGAACCATGCGAGGGATGACATGACAAATTAGGACCAATAAACTCCATCTCTGTACAGGTGTCTAAGTAATGTAGATAAGGGGCACAGACCAACATTTAGGTTTCTATAATCCAGAGCCTACTGGGGGATGAGGGGATAACCGACTTCATTGGAAGCTGGAGGGATGTGTTATCTGAACACAGGAATTGCAGCCAGGAATGCCTGACTTCTTATCCTGGCTGCCTTGGGCAAGTCATTTGGGGTAAGTCTACACTGCAAAAAAAAAAAAAAAAAAAAAAAAAAAAAAAGCCTGCAGTAGCAGGCTCAGAGCTCGGATCAACTGACTTGGGCCAGCGCTACAGGGCTAAAAATAAAGTAGACATTCCTGCTCAGTCTGAAAACCCACCCCCCTTGCTGGGTTTCAGAGCCTGAGCCCCTGCCCAAGCAGGCATGTCTGCAGTGCTACTTTTCGCCCCATAAGCCCACATCAATTGACCCCGGGCGCCAAGGCTTGCTGCCGCAGATTTTCTTGCAGTGTAGAGATGCTCTCCACCTCTCTGTCTCTCTCAGTTCCCTCATCTGTAACATGGGGATAATAATACTTCCCTACCTCACAGGGGTGTTGAGAGGATTAACAAGTTAATGTCTGCACAGCACTTTGAAGATGGAAAGCACCCTGCAAGTGCTGAGTATTATTACTATTACATCATCAGCCACCTCCCTGGAAAGACAAAAATTAAACAACGGGCCCATTCAGTTCCCCAGGGCTGCCCTCTTGTTCTCTCTGGAGCCAGTTTGGGTTTGAATGTCATTGGCCTTGTGCAGGATTCACTCCTCATGACCCAGTGCGTGCTAGCTTTGTTCTTCCCAAATAGACAGCTCAATAAGATACTGTAAATGGTGTTATGAACAGACTTTCCATCACTGTAACGGAGCCTTGTCTGGTTCCTTTAGGTCTACCACGTGCATTTAATTGTCAACTTGAGGTTGTTGTTGTGCAAAAGAAGTGATTATGAAAAACTAAAAGAAATAAACTTGGTATGAAACCACACGCCTCCATTTCTCTTAATACACCCAATTTGTTTTAATCTTCCAAGGCTTCTGTTCTTGTTGGGAAAATAACTTGGCAGAATATAAAACTGGCTCAAAGAAAGTATGGAATCTAGGTTTTTGTTGAACTAAATAGTAATTATTGCCCATCCTTAAAGACATCTCAGAGATCTGTAATTTAACTACATTTCTCCAGGAAAAAAAACTAACGAAACACTTCAATGCAGATAACACCATTATTTTCCCTTATCCTTGGGGAAATGAAGAGTTCAAAGCCCTTTCATGAGGAGAGAGGGATCAAAGACTCAGCAGTCAGTTGTCCAAAAAAGGGTTAACATTCTGGGAAACCTACAAACATCTTTTAGCGCTGGCCCTTACTCAGCTCAGCAGAAGTAGCTTTTACCTTAAAAAAAAAATTTTTTTTTTTTTTTTTTAAATGCAACCTCATTCCAAAACATTGCACTTTATATTTGCTCAAATCTCCTTGCAAAGACACCTCCATCCTGGGCTACAAGGGAAGGCCTCATGTCACTAGGCGCCTATTAATTTCAACAGTATTTGAAGGTCAATGTCTTACAAGGACAGGCTCTAATAAAACATCCAGGAAGCCCAGTAAACCAGGTCCTGAACCCGAAGTCACAGGCAATGGAATATACACGGTCATGGGTGGGGGATACGAGGGGCAATACTGGTCTTTTAAACCTAGTGAGTTACCTGCACTTAAGACCATATGCAGGGAAGGGCATGGAGGACATCTAGAGAGAAGAAATAGGAGCTGCAGCTGAGATTTTTCAAAGTGGCCCAGGGGATTTCTCCATTTAAATGGAAGATGTTTGGCTAAATTCCCTGTATGCTCTGGACATTTCACCTCACATCCATTTTTGCTTTCATTGGATGAGATTTTGGCTACTTTGGCAAATGGCCAATGTCACAATTCTACCCCTTTGTATGGAATCATCTATAAAAATGGATAGCCATCTAGACTGCAAAAGCTTTTAATGATCCTATCAAAAATAGCACAACTGTGGCAGAATTCAAGTGACATAATTTGGTAGATGAGAAACTGAAATGAGAGGAAGACATGGGGTGGTGATGTTATAAGAAAGAAGGGACTCCATTTCCTAATGGAGAAGTCTTCCATGGGACCAATTTAGGAAGGACAATGAAAATAGCCATGAACCAATTACTGTGTCAACATTTATGCACCAAGAGCCTGAGGCCTGAAGAGCCTGAGGCCAAAGGACATCCTCTGCATGTGCGCACGAAGCCTGCAGAAGGTGGAATTCTACCTTTACAGCACAATCCTCCTGTTTTTGAAAATAATCTATGTCCTTACTGGGGGGATAGCGCTGCCTCCGTTTTTCTACATGCTCCACAATATACTACTGATCCTGCCCCAGGAATTCTTATAAAAAAAAAATCACAGGAAGTTAAAACTAGATCCCATCCCCAGGAGCATAGGCATGGCACTTAGACATCACAAAAGACAGTTAGTCTAGATATGCATAAAGAAAACTAAGTAACCCCATTCTCCTTGGTTTCTCCTACAGCTGGTCACGGAGGGCCAGATTCTTCCTTGCGTCATCCTCACAGCCCCATGAAGCCTTTCCCGTTCAGTCAGGCACATCTGCCCCGTTCCCACGTGTCCCTGCACCCCCCGTCCCCATGTATCCCTGAACCCTCCTCCCCCTGTCCCCATGTGGCCTTGCAGCCCCTCTCCCATTCAGCTGCTGGCTCACTGCTGTCACCCCACTAGCCCCCGCCCCAGTCTGTCCCCACCACTTACCCTTCTGAACCGCAGTCTGTGACCCCCCCAGCAGCCCTGTGTGCCCCACTGTCTCTCCCCCTCCCCAATATCCCCATCCCTCCTAACCTGGCTCCACGGGCAGGGTGCCGTGATGAACGCAGTCAGCTGCTGACTGTTACTGCTGGTCAGCTGCAACTGTCTGTTCCAGTGCACAGTGACCTCTGGTGGGCAAAAGGGAGAACTGCAGCACTTAGGCAGCATGCATTTTCTGTGCAGAAAAAAATTCCACACTGGATATTAATTCTGCGGGTGTGCAGTGGTGCAGAATTCCCCCAGCAGTATACCATCTCAGGCTCAGTAGGAGACTCCATCCCATCCTAGTGAACACTGACCTGGCCTCAGTAACTCATGCCTTAGTCACCTCCTGGATGGACTAAAACAGTGCAATACACCTGTGCATGAAGTCATCAGCCCTTAGGAAACCCCAACACATAAAGAAAGCTGCAGCGTCTTCCCTCAACAACACAGGCTACAGTGATCACATCAAACCTGTTCTCTACACTACCTCCCCTAAGAGCCCTAGTCAGATGTCATTAATGTGATCAGCTGGCCAGTATTTAACCAGCCTGGCCATTTTTTTATGGATTTGCCAGTTGCCATAAAAATAATTTAATCTGCCAGGTTTTTTTTTTTTTACATGGGTCTAAAGATTTGCATTATTCTCAGAATACACTGGAATATCTAATATTAAAAGTTTCTATGTCCAGCTAAAGATGCTGCAGTGTTCCCACTTCCACAGTTTAAGCGATAACAGACCAAAATGGTGAGCAGACAGCTGCTGTATTTTCAACAAACATGCAAGCGCACTGCATGCGTGTGAGAGAGGGTTTGAGACACTATTAGCGGCTATTGAAGGGGGACATTGCGGAGTTACCTTGTGGTGGGGGTTGCGGTGGGCTTGCCTTGTGGTGGTTTTTGGGGATTTTTTTGCGCATTTCAAAGGTGATAACACTACACCTGACCTGCTCTTCAAGAGACTGGATGCCAGGATACCTAACTGATTGCCTGATGCTCAGGTACTGATGACAGCACCACTTCTCAGGAGTCAGGCCAGGCATGAGGGAGCTGTCGTTCACATGGATAAAGCTCATCTGTGCTGTCGAGAGAACTTTCTCAGGGGCCAATCACAGGTCGTGGAACAAACGTCACAAGAACCATCTTAGGCATCATCACTTTCTGTTCCAAGTGCAAGATGCACTTTTTTTTTTTAAACCTTGCCTTCAATATAGACACATGTAGCAGAGCAGACAACCAAACAAAACAAACAAAAATCATCAGAAAGAAAAAGAGAAAAGGAAGGAAAAACCACACGTGACAAACAGTGACTTTGCTTGATGCACTGCTGGAAAGTGCTTCAGATACTATGCCGAAAAGGGATAGTATCTGAAGTATAAGAACCTGAATTAAATGTAATTTAAATTGTATTGGACTAGTGAGGTTTGTGTATTATTTTAACTATCAGTGCAGCACTATGAGTGCATTAGCAGGGATGCTTTATACTAAAAAAAAATATATATATATTACACCACCACCAGGAACTAGATGCCCACTAATTCTCCCTCATTGCAAGCTCTAGTGGTAAGGCCCAAGTGTGAGGCCGTTTGGGGCATTTTAACATTACATCTGCACGAGCACCGTGTTTCAAGCCCCACCAGCCCTAAACAGAATGCATGCACAGGTGCAATGCATGGAGAGCGGCCAAGCTGAAGGCAAGCACAAAGGAAATGCACGTGCCCATACAAGAACGCTTGCACAAATCGAACCCAGGCAGATTAGCACTTAAAGGCCAGGGCCATATAAGCGCCATATACACGCTTAATACGAACGGGAAGGGCCAGCACACAACCAGAACGTGCACCAGCCACCAACGGAGGTAGGGACCCCCACGCACGGAATGCAGGCCCAATGCCCAGAGCAAAACGCCCAACGCCCATTGCCCCGGCAGCATGCACAGGCAGGTGGCCCAATGCACGAGCCCGCCGCAGCAGCAGCTGCTGCAGGAGCAGAGAGGCGGGCGGGCGGGCGCGCGCGCTCCCCCGCTGCGCACAGAGAGGGCAGAGCGGGAGGCGCGCGGACGGGGCCCGCTCCCCCTGCGGCGCGCGCCAGCTCCCCAGCCCAGCAGCCAGCTCCCCAGCCGTCCTGTCGCGCAGGCGCGCTAGGCCAGGCCGGCACCTATTTCACAGCCCGGCCGGCTCCGCCGCCCCCGCTAAATAAGTCCCAGCAGCGCTGCCTTGCCCCCGCGTGCGCCTGCGCGGGGCAGAGCGGCGCGCGCCGGAGCCCGGCTCCCCCCTTCTCCCACCCGCCGCCTAACAAGGAGCCGGAGCCTGCGCGGGGCAGCGGGAGCCCGAGCCTGAGGTAAGAGCCGGGCCCGGCGCCGCCGCTGGGCCTCCGCACGCACCGTCCGGCCAGCGGGTCCCTGCGGAGCGTCAGGACGTTACGGCAGCGGCAGGGAGACGGCGGCAGCGCCCGGCCGCCCGCCCCGCTCTCCCCCCCCCCGCCCGGCGCAGCCAGCGTGAGCGCGCCCCCGCCCCCCCGTCCGGCGTTGCCAGCGTGAGCGCGCCCCCGCCTCAACCTTTCCCTTCCCCTCCCCCTCCCCGCCCGCGCTGGGACTGCGGGGGCCCCAGCGCGCGGGAGGGGAAGAAGCGGGCGCTGCCTGCGGCGTGGGCGGGAGGAGGCTTCCTCGCAGCTCGCGCGGGGCTTGCACGCGCCGCCTGTGGAAATGCCCCCCGTGGGGCAGCGCGCGGCGTCCGTCCGGCTCCCCGGGCATTGCCTGCAGCCGAGCAGCGCGCGCGCGCCTCCGCGTGCACCGAACCCCTGGCGTGGCGTGGAGCGTCTGCACCCCCCCCCCCCCCGCCCCCAGACGGGCGGGGCCCCGCCCGCCCCCCCCCCCCCCCCGCTCCCCCCCCCCCCCCGCCCCGGGGATTGAATGCGGCGCCTGCCCCACCCTGCTGCTAGCCGTGCACCCCCCTCCCCGGGCACGGAACGGATTGTCCGCCCCCCCTTGCGTCCCTTTGTGCTTCTGCTCCCCCTAGGCATTGCACGCAGGGTTAGTACCGTCTGCGAGCAGTGCAGGCACTCGCCGCGCCCACACCTTGCCAGCAGACCCGCCTCTGAATAGTGCCTGCAGTATGTACACCCTTTTCCTCTGGGCATTGCCTACACAATGTTCATATCCCCCCCCCTCCCTTCCCTTACTATACACCCCTTCTGGGTGTTGCATCTAGTGTCTTCTGACACTATCATACACCACCCTCTCTAGGTGGTATGTACAATATTTGCACCCTACCCCCGTTTAAATTCTCTCCTCCTCAGGGCATTCTATGAAATGCACCCCATAACCTTTCATTGCAACCGGCCCCTGTTACTTTGCATGCATTGTGCCATCATTCCAATTGCAAACACGCCCTTGAGCACGGTGTAGAGTGTGTAGGTAAGATGTGCACCACCTTGTAGTCAAAAATACCTCAGACATTCTGTGGAAGCCCTTTTCTCTCACACACCTGCTAGCATTATTGTAGTCTCCATACCCGTATACCTCTCAAGGTCCAAGATCTCCCTTGCCATTGTATGCAATATGTTCACCTTGTGCAGTTTGTGCCCTCCCCCTCCCTGCCTTAAGCTCAAGTACCCCCCCAAAAACAGGGTTACTGGCAGCTCCCTGAGTTCTCTGTTATACAGTTGACCTAGTATCTGAGGCAAGTCCTCCTGGTTACTGTGACGCTCTGGTGTTGAACACTGCCATGACATGGAATATCTGTGGTATCATGAAAAGCACAGATACATAATTAAATATTAAAATTAATTTGTTGATTCTGTAATAATTACATTAATCTAAAATTTAGTGTTTCAATTTGTTTCCAAGCATTTTATGTTGCTGTGTACCTTCTGATTTGATGCAGAACTCAGGGCTGGATACTCTTCAGAAATGGGTTGTGGATGGAACCCGTTAGCAGTTCCAAAATAAGCAGTTTTATGCCTGTTTCCAGAGCATGTTTGGGGATGGGAGGGGAGGTTTCTACCTCTCCTTCTGGCTGTTTGAAGTCAGGTCCAAGGAATTTTAATCTTTCCGCGTATCCGGGTTTCTTAAAACATAGCGTCTCTTCTTTCTCCCTCTTTTCATCCATGTGGTCAGGCAGACAGCTGTGGTGATAGTGGATTTAACTAGGGCTGTCAAGCAATTAAAAAAATTAATCGCATGATTAATCGCGCTGTTAAACAATAATAGAATGCTATTTATAGAAATATTTTGGGATGTTTTGCACATTTTCAAATATATTGATTTCAATTACAACACAGAATACAAAGTATACAGTGCTCACTTTATATTTATTTTTTATTGTAAGTATTTGCACTGTAAAAATAAAATAAATAGTATTTTTCAATTCACTTAATACAAGTACTGTAGTGCAATCTCTTTATCATGAGCGTTAAACTTACAAATGTAGAATTGTATACAAAAGATAACTGCACTCAAAAACAAAACATGGTAAAACTTTAGAGCCTACAAGTCCACTCAGTCCTACTTCTTGTTCAGCCAATCGCTCAGACAAACAAGTTTGTTTACATTTGCAGGAGATAATGCTGCCCACTTCTTGTTTACAATCTCACATGAAAGTGAGAACAGGTGTTCACGTGGCACTGTTGTAGCCGGCGTTGCGAGATATTTATGTACCAGATGCGCTGAGGATTCATATGTCCCTTCATGCTTCAACCACCATTCCAGCGGACATGCATCCATGCTGAGGATGGGTTCTGCTCGATAACGATCCAATGCAATGCAGACCAACGCATATTCATTTTCATCATCTGAGTCAGACGCCACCAGCAGAAGGTTGATTTTCTTTTTTGGGGCTTAGGTTCTGTAGTTTCCGCATTGGAGTGTTCCTCTTTTAAGGCTTCTGAAAGCATGTTCCATACCCTGTCCCGATCATATTTTGGAAGGCACTTCAGGTTCTTAAATCTTGGGTTGAGTGCTGTAGGTATCTTTAGAAATCTCACATTGATACCTTCTTTGTGTTTTGTCAGATCTGCAGTGAACGTGTTCTTAAAACGAACAAGATGCTGGGTCATCATCCGAGACTGCTATAACATGAACTATATGTCAGAATGCGGGTAAAACACAGAGCAGGAGACATACAATTCTCCCCCAAGCTGTTGAGTAACAAATTTAATTAACGGATTATTTTTGTAATGAGCGTCATCAGCATGGAAGCATGTCCTCTGGAATGGTGGCCAAAACATAAAGGGGCATACGAATGTTTAGCAGATCTGGCCTTTAAATACCTTGCAATGCCAGCTACAACAGTGCCATGCAAACATTTGTTCTCACTTTCAGGTGACATTGTAAATAAGAAGCGGGGAGCATTATCTCCAATAAACGTAAACAAACTTGTTTCTCTTAGTGATTGGCTGAACAAGAAGTAGGACTGAGTAGACTTGTAGGCTCTAAAGTTTTAATGTTTTGTTTTTGAGTGCAGGTATGTAACAAAAAAAATCTACATTTGTGAGTTATGCTTTCACGATAAAGAGATTGCGCTATGGTATTTGTATGAGGTGAATTGAAAAATACAATTTATCATTTTTACAGTGCAAATATTTGTAATAAAAATAATATAAAGTGAGTACTGTACATTTTGTATTCTGTGTTGAAATTAATGAGGAGTCCGGTGGCACCTTAAAGACTAACAGATTTATTAGGGCATAAGCGTCTAACCTGTTGCTGCCTAAAGTTTAAATGTTGTTTCTCTTAGCCTTCCATCTGCTTTGCCCTCTCACCAAATGTGTGTGTATATTTTAAACAATAAACAACCTTCCCTCACCCCCGATCATATAAAACCCTTGTTACTTCAGATGTGCAGTTAGTCTGGCATTCTGGCAGGAGTCATGTGGGGTGGAAGCAGAGAACTTTGCATGCCATTAATTGCACTAGAAACATTACCGTAAATTTTAAGTGGATGAAATAGAGACTTTCTTTCAGGAAAATTGCATGATTATTTCATCATGGTCCATGTTGTAGTTATTGGCACAAAATATGCCTTTCATTTGTTATAAAAAAAAAAAATAGAAGCTGCATTGTGTTTGAATTTTTGTTACCGTCCTTGTAGAAATTTGCTGAGGTCTCAAGAGGAAATTAATTTTGTTGTCTCTCATCCTGTTTCCTAACTGTTCACATCTTAAAAACACCATATAAGTTGGCATGATTGGCAGTCTTCACTCAGAAAATACCTTGTGATGGAACAACAGTCTGTTGCTGATAAGACTGGAGGTACACAGAAAGCGAAAGAGAGCACTCTCCTAGCAACTCCTTGTATTCTTTTGGCTCAAGCTGTTGCTGTGAGAACCTAGTTTTCATGAATGCTTAATTTAATCACCAAAATCTTGGGGGGGAGAGCACTTATTTAAGGTTGAAAAAGTGGGGCATGTTTAGTTTAGAAAAGAGAAGAATGACGGGGGACATAAGTCTTGAAATATGTGAAAGGTTGTCATAGATCGGATGGTGATCAGTTGTTCTCCATGTCCATTGAGGGAAGGGCAAGAAGTAATCAGCTGAGTTTGCAGCAAGAGAAACTTAGATTAGATATTAGGAAAAACTTTCCAGCTATAAGGATGGTTAATCACTGGACCAGGTTACCTAGACAAGTTGCAGAATCCCTGTCATTTTGAGGTTTTTAAAAACAAGTTAGACAGACACCTGTCGGGAATAGTCTAGGCATACTTAAGCCAGCCTGAGTGTTGCAGGATGGATTAGATGACTTTTTGAGGTCCCTTCCAACCCTACATTTCTATGATTATAACACAGAGGTGGGCAAACTACGGCCCGCGGGACCATCCTGCCTGGCCCCTGAGCACCTGGCCAGGGAGGGTAGCCCCAGCCTCATCCCGCTGTCCCCCCTCCCCCGCAGCCACGCCGCCGCGTGAGCAGTGCTCTGGGCGGCGGGGCTGCGTGCTCCTGCCAGGCAGCGCGGTGGCGTGTCTGGCTCTGGCCGGGCAGTGCAGCAGCCAGACTTGCTGCTCTGAGCAGCATGGTAAGGGGGCCGGGGGGTTGGATAAGGGGTGGGAAGTCAGGGGACAGGGAGCAGGGGGCGGTTGGATGGGGCAGAGGTTCTGGGGGTGGTCAGGGGACGGGGTGTGTGTGTGTGTGGGGGGGGTGTTGGATAAGCATGGGAGTCTCAGGGGGCTGGGGTGAGGATAGGGGTCAGGGGACAGGGAACAGGGTAGGATGGATAGGCGTGGGGTCCTGGGGGGCCTGTCAGGGGGCGGGGGTGTGGATAGGGGGCAGGGCAGTCGGGACTGGGAGCAGGGGGGTTGGATAGGGGGTGGGGCGATTGGGAACAAGGAGCGAGGGGGGTTGGATGGGTTGGGAGTTCTGAGGGGGGCAGGAAGTGAGAGGGGGCAGATGGGGGCAGGGGCCAGCCTGTTTGGGGAGGCACAGCTTTCCCTACCTGGCCCTCCATACAATTGTACAACTCCAGTGTGGCCTCAGGTCAAAAAGTTTGCCCACCCCTGTTCTAACAACTCTTAAGTTCTCCTTTTGTAACTGTTTCATAATTGGGTGGGCCATTATAGTGGTTGATCTTTGGATTGTACAGTAGCTAGAGCAAAGGGTCTCTGGCCAGTATTGGGAGGGTGAATAGGGTGGAATGAGATCTCCATCTAGAGTGGGATGATGGGTGCAGGTTGCTGAATGGTTAGTAGGTGGACATGTGAGATGGACTAATGCACTAGTTGAAGAGATGCACTAGTGCACTAGTGGAAGGTGCTCAGATACTATGGTGATAAGCATAGTATAAGAACCTATATAGAACAGAAAGTTGTGGTCCCTGGGAAAGCATGGAAGAAAAGGTTGTCTAGTCGTAAGTTAGTAATAGGCTCTATTACAATTTGAAAGCCAGTATGAAGTGTTTCCTTTGGGACAGTGGTGTGCTTTTTCTGTGTCTTGACCGTTAGGTGGGAAAGTTTGGCTGGGAATAATAGGGCAGAGATAAAGCTGGTTTAGAAATTTTGACTGCAAATTCTCTTACTTTCATATGTGATTTGTTAGTGGTGTTAGCTAGCAACTAGAGGGTCTAGCCGAGAGCAGGGCTTCATTGTGCTAGGTGCTGTACATGCATAGTAAGAGACATTTCCTACCCTGAAGAAGTAGACAAGACAGACAAATGTGGGAGAAAAGAAGTACAGTCCCGGTTTTACGGATGTACAGCTCTTTGAAGATTTGAGCTTGAGTTGTAACTGTGTCTGATCTGAAGCTGAAAATAAGAACTGGCCTCCCACCTCCGTGGTTGGAAGTGGCACCAACTGGTAGAAAAAACTATCTGCCCATCTGCTTGACTAAATTCCTGTTCTGGCTCAGCTCAGATTGCCATGGCCTGTACTGCCCTTTGGGAAGCAAGCCTATAGCTGACTGTAGTGCTCTTCCCAAAGTGCCATATGGGGCATAACTGGTAGTGTTGACAAGGAAGCTGAAGCAGGGAATAGTTCTTTCTCATCTTCATATTGGTCAGCTAGTACACCCAGGATTTTTAAATGTAGGTCAGAGCAGATCTGCAGCTTGTCCTTGAGGGAGGGGACATGCAACACAATTTTCTTTTTTTTTAAATAATACACTTGGCTGGGAAGAAGTGGGGGGAGGGAAAAGACCCAAGGCAACTTCTGTTTTGTTTTGTTTTGTTTGGCAAACAACTTGCGGGTCAGGTTGTTCTTGTAAGGAGCCTTAAACTGTCTTAGCCTCTCCCCTGCTCTGCTTTTCGGTAGGATGAGTGGAGTATAAAACTGAGGCTCCAATCTGCAACAAGCACCGTGTGAGTGGACCCCTGTTTCTGGGCTGAGCTCTGCTGACTTCATTGGGGCTTTACCTGGGTATGGGGGTCCATGTGTAGAAAAGAGTACCTCAGTTTTGGAAAGCAGGGCTCTGGGTAAAGATACCAGACACTGTCAAAGAAAGAAGGATGAATGGGTAAAAAAAGGGTACAAGAGAAGCCAGGAGATGATAGAAGACATAGAACAGGAGTACAGAGAGCCTGGGGAGACAGCAGGCAGAGGCTGGGTCTGGAGCCGTTCAGCAGCCGTCCTGCTCCCTGCGTGCTGCAGAGCCATGCCCAGGCTGGCTACTTGCCCCGAGTTGGCAGCTGATGATTCAGAGCTCTGTGGTTCTTACGCAAGAAGAGATTCCAGCCCTTGCTCTAGGGGCAGGGCTTGGGCACTTTGGGGTTATAAAGTGGCTGGGTATGTGGCCAGGAAGGCAGAGACAGCCAGGTCAGCAGCTGTGAGCACTAATGCTCAGACCGGTAAGGAGGGGAAAGGCTGCCATTGGCACCCTGTGTGAAGCCTGGGAGCAATAGAAATAGCTTTTGTGTGTGTGTGTGTGTTTGTAATGTAGTGTAGTATAGCGTAATGTAGATGTGGAGAAGAGGGTGTGTAAGAGAGGGAGAGAGCGCACTAAATAAATAGGGCTTCTGTTAAGGGTTTTGTCCTATTTTGTCACTTATAGTCTTTTGCATTTGAATCTCTGATCCCAGAATCCAAACTATCTGCAACAGTCTGTTTTGCACCTGGAGAAAGTAGTTCCAGAGGCGTTTAAGATGGCATCCTTAAGTGTGGTGTCGCTCTGCTCTGAAAAGTAACTTTGTGTTTGTTTGTGTGTTTGTTTTTTAAAAAAAGCATGATGTGGTTCCACATTTAGTATGTCAGATATTGCTCACTTCACAAGTAAAGAATTTTTTTTCTCCCCTAATTGTCAGCCTTTCAAGCTCAGAACACAGCGTGGCTTTCAGGTACCAAGCTTTCTGGCTCTTGCATTTTCACCAGTAATAAACTTTCTAAAGGGCAAATGCTGCTCTCACTTACAGTGATGCAGCATTATTGTGGGTTTGCACAAATATAAACAATAGTGTAATTTTAAGCCTGTAGAGTTACACACATGGCCCTACAACTGGAACTTAGTTAATCGTTTTTTTCATGGTACATGAGCCAAAAGTATCCAAGTTTATTCTCTCAAACTAAAGTTATTGTTCTGCAGGGATGACTGTTGTAATAACTTTGGTAAGTAAAGTGAGACTCAGTGCACCGAAGGAACAGATCAGCTGAGTAAGAAAATGCCATTTTTGCATAATCACATTTCAGAATAGAACTGAACTTTAAATGATAAATAGTACCACTACTAGCTGGAGACTCACTTCTGCAGTGCAGTCTATTATACAAGGTATATCTTGGTATTATGATAATGTGAACAGACTTTCTAACAAAGAGCACTGCAGTGCAGAACAATGAAAGTGTTAAGCTGTGTGTAGGTGCAGTGTGACAGCTTCACTGCTCAACATAATCTTGTCTATATCAGTGAAACTAACAGAGGGATTCCCTGTGGTGATACATTTAGTAAGGCAGAGGAGTCTTCTGGTTCTTCAGGGAGTCTTTTTTTCCCCCTTCAGTCAATAGCAGCTAGGAGGCGAGCCAGTAATGGGAACATATTACAAAAGTACCCACGAAAGCTTATGCCCAAATAAATCTGTTAGTCTTTAAGGTGCCACCAGAGTCCTCATTGTAGTAATGGGAAAGAAAAACTATGGAAAGCGGATAGCAAGAGCTAGCTGAGACAGTTATGCCTTTAAAGGGAAACCATCAACATTAAAATCAGAACTTTAACAATATTTTTTTCTCTTAAATTTGTTACTGATCCCTTAGAAACATTGACTTGAAAACAGTTTTCTCTATCACTTTGTGCTTTCCAATTCTGCAAAGTTTTGTTTTGGGCTAAAACTTCTGAGAATGGAAGGAATTTGCATTTACATCCTGGAGCTGACTGGTTTCCATGAATCAGCGTCCAGAAACCACTGTGACCTCCAGAAACCTGAAGACATTCTCTTCTGCTCCTTACAGGAATATCGTAAGACACATTTTGGAATCACCGAGGTCAATGGGGCCCCAACTTGGTGGGACTCTAGATGCTACCACAGTATAAATGTTAAATAATAATAGGAATCTTATGGGATTGTACCAGAGAAGCAGGAGGATGTGCAAGTGTTAACAGTGGAAAAATCCTAGGCAGCAGCAGAGATGGACTGGAGACCTAGGGCTTTGGGGGCTGGCATAAGTAAGTCAGGCGCTGTGGTGACTGGATAGTGGGCAAGCTTCAAGGGGAGAGAGGAAGAGAAAGGGTAACAGTTGCTCACAACAGGTAGTGAAAAGTGTAGTGTGTAAAAGTTTTAAGCACATTAAAATAGGAAACACACAAAGTTTTAAACATAATTTTAGTGACATTCACCCAAGACATTAACAAGAAAAGAGAGACATTATAGATTTGAGGGTATATTCCAAACAGTACCCAGGGTTGTTGTTTTGAAACACTTTTAGTGCCAGTAAAGAGGATTCTGGGGTATCTTTGCCTTGAAGTTGCTAGTACAGGTAGCACTTTGAAGCCAACTCCTAATTGATAGAATTAGGAAGATGCTTTCTCCGCCCACGACAAAGTAATCACTATGAAGTTTCTTGCACTTTACTTTGAAGCATCTGGTAGTGGCTACTGTCAGAGACAGGATACTGAACTAGAATGACCATTGGTTTGACCTGGTATAGCAATTCCTATATTCTGAAGTGCCATGGGTGCTGGCAAAGAGGATTCTGGGCTATATCAGAGCCCTGAAGACCTTGACTGCTGCAACTCAATAACAGTCCAGATGGGAGCGGGAGATGACATACATCAACCTCTCTCCCCATTGTAAAATAGATGTGGGGAGGAAGGAATAACAACAGAAAAGAGCCTCAGATTGCAAAACGCAGTCCAATTGTCACAAGGTATACGATGCTCAGACAATAGCTTGCTGGCCAATAGTTCTTTAGTGTCAGGAGTAGCTAGCCAGTTGAAGATATCCTTTGGTGAATAATTACATTTATAAATACCAGTGATATGGGCAGGCTCTACTGTTTGAATGTTTTTCCCCAGGGTGCCATTTTATGGGGCCAAAAAAATGCAAGGTCTGGCCTCTACCGGTTGTTTCACTTTATGAACATAGGCAGTACTGGGAGAAGTCCAGCTACCATGTAATTTTGTTGTCTCAAATGGCTTCTGAAGTAGCAACCGCACAACAGCAACAAAGCCTATTAAAATCCTACACCCAATACTAAGGTATTTGGGTTCCTATGCATAGACTTGGTACATTTTCCAATATCTCGTCTTACGGTTCTTATATTCTTCACTTAGACTATTTTCAAGATGGAACCAGTGGGATGGGAATTACTAATATTTTATTTGGGATGCAGGATTTACCTGTGAAATCCTTGAGAAGGTCTTGGTCCTGTTCTGTGTTGGTTCTTATCTTCCTAGCCATTTTTACTAGTGGGGATCTTCTCATGTATCACATTTTTGGTCTTTCTTTTTTTGACAGGAAACCAGTTCACGGAGGGACCTCTCCACCCAGCTGGTGACCTCTGTGCTCTCCTGCCTAACCATGGCAACCCCAGATGTGAGCGTTCACATGGAGGAGGTGGTCGTGGTAACGACACCTGACAATGTGGTTGATGGCAGTGGTGTGGAAGAAGTGAAAACTGTGCTAGTGACCACAAACTTGTCTCAACATGGGTAAGAAATGGCTTCACCATATGCAATAGAAGTGATATGGAGGTTGGGGCTTTAATATTCAACCCAAGCAGACATAAAATACCCACAAAATACAGGGTTCAGAGTAGGAGTGAGAGTCAGTCCCTTATGATCCTGCCTGTGCTGTGCTTGGTTGACTTATTCCTTGACAAGGGAGGACCAAGATTTCCCCCACCACATTGGATACCATGCTAACCAAGTAGAGTTTGATTAATAATCCCCATATCCCCTTCCTGATAATCTGTGGCCAAGTACATGTAGCCAGGAAAACAGCGTTTACCAACAGCTGTTAAACTTCGGAATGGCCAAGTTGGGTTAAAATTGGGCTTTAGCTGAGTGTCTTGTCTACACTGTAATTTCTACTATGTTGAAGGAACTTTAGTTACAACACTGACATTGTTAAAACATGGTTTGGTTTTGTAGTATACACTGTTCCCAAATAGGGTTTAATCCTATTCTGCTACAATCCTGGACTTTGGCTGACCTGACATGAGACTCAGGGCCATGGTAAAAATCACTTTGGTTTTGTCTACCCTGCAGGCCCAAACCATGTTGTACCCTGGGTCGGAGACAACCAAATTGCCTGATATTGCAGGAATTGCTGCAAAGACAAAACTAGGCTTCTGCTTGAGCTAATGCTTTGATTTTTTGAGTTTGGTTGGTCTTATCCATACATGCTGTACTAAACTGTATTATAGCTTGGTTCAGGTACAGTAGAGTTTAATCACTGTTGTTAAGCTCTTTCATTTTTGCAGCATGGATGGAGACTATAGCAGGGTTTTAAAACACAAAGTTCTTGGTTGAGGGGAATGTGATGCATTCATGTCCACACTAGCCGTGGAGACTGTTAGTTGCTGGAATGTCTTAAACTGTAATGCAGACAGGCCCTGAAGCAAAAGGGGGATATCTCCTCCCAAACATTCAAGATGGACAGATGGCTTTAAATTAAAGCCAAAAAAGTTAAAGTAAATGTTGCTGTTTTCTTTGGGTGAGTGGGGAAAGAATACAGGGTACAGCACTCTCCTCTCCATGAAATCATGTGAGGAAATCCTTTTGCAATCCCACACTCTCACCTCCCAGCATTTTGCTGACATCAAATAGGTGTCTCTTCTCATATTAGGAACAGGGCAGATTCCAGTGGTTTTCTCCTTGAATCACCCTTATGCTTACTTGCTAAGACATACAAAGTAATAAGGTAGGGAGAGAGGGCCTTCTCTTGAGCAGCAGTTAATTGACCACTAGTTCAATCTGCTGTACTGTGGAGACATTAACCGTTTGCTGAGTCTTTTACTCTTCTTCTACTGCAGTATCATTAGTTTGAGAACCATATATTTTAGAGATGGAAAAGACATGCTAGGTTATCCCTAGAGAGGAGGTGGGGAGGTTTTATGGTTAAGGCACTTGAATGGGACAAGGGAGATCTGGGCTAAATTCTTAGCTGTGTCCAGACTGCCTGTGTGACCATGGATAAGCCACTTAGTCTTTCTGTACCTTAGTTCATCATCTGTGAAATGGGAATAATGGCACTTCCCTACCCCTCACAGATACTGAGGATAAATTTGATAGTGTTCAGCAGGGGCTCAAGGTCATATAAATACCTAGACAGAGCCAGTCTCCTTGCTAGTGCAGGATTCTTTTCTTTTTTTTAAACACATGTTTAGGCATCCACATATGTACTGAGTTTTACATCTTTTTTACTCTGTTTTTCCTCCTCTTTTTCTTTTTTCAGGTCAGCAAATGTCTGTTAAATGCAATTAAATAATCATTTCAAGTCAACAAAATGGTTGAAACAAAAATTAAATAACAATAGGTAGCTCCAGATGATCCTATGCTAATGTAATTTTAAGAAAACTGGAAATTGATTGAAATAACACGCTGTACCAACTACCTTGGATTAGTAGCGTTGTCCCTCTAAGCATAATGCACTAACAAAACCTACCACTGGAATACTTAACTCTCTTATTCAAAATTTGCATCAGCAGGGTGTGCAGGCCAGCTTGATTTGCATAGATTTTTATTATGTTAAGGCCATAATTCACTGTAGTGCTGGACATAGAGGCAAGATTATATTTCTAATGAAGTGAAGAGTCTATTAGATGCTGAAGTCCTTTATGTATCAATGCTTCAGCTACAGTATAGGTAGACCACGCTGAGATAACTGGGTTAGCTTCTGAGAGTCTGATGCTGCATTCCTTGCACAGTCCAAATTCCCATTGACTTCATTTATCCTTGAGGTAATTGGCAATACAGTCCCCATGCCAGCTTATTCCTAAACTCCTCAAACACAGATCACACAGTGTCCTGCTGGTTTGGGTGTATTTTAGTAGTAGGAACCACCATCCCCTCTGGTGTGAGCTGAAGCCTTCTAAACTAACATTATTGAGGATCTTAAAATACAAATCTCTTCTACAAAATGACTTTGGAAAAAGGATACCATGAGAGTCCATATGTACTGTTTCTCAAAGACTCCACTTCAAATATGTAGTTCATAAGTAAAAAGATGCTGCTTCTAATTTTCATCCCTACAAACTCATCCTGGAGAGAGTAACTGGGCTCTTTCTATCTCATGCATCATTGTGACCAATAGGACTTCAATAGCATCTGTGCAACTCCTCTGTCTTCAAATTATGCACTCAGTGACATCTCCGTTAGCCTGCTATCTTCAGTGGGACTCTATAGCTGTAATGATTGGAACTTACTGGTAATTCTGTTTAATACTCAAAGTAGAATAGAATCCACAGCTCATTCTATCTTAGAGTAGAAAAGCAGTACAAACTGTTTTTGGATACTAAGCAGATAGGATTTTGTACACATAAGGAAAATGTCTTTTAAATTAAAAAGTACCATTTTTAAATGGTCACTTTTCAGAGATGTGCATGTTAAGGTGGACATGAATCAGTTGGGAGTGAAAACAGGTGACTAAATCGGTGTTTTAGTCACTAAACCGTGTGCTCCATGTCAGGAAATTGACCCAGAACTGTTTTCATGTTGTGATATAGCAAAATCTTTTGTTTGCAATGTGTATTTTTGGGTCCAGGATTTTAGCAGCATTCTGCAGGAACCTTCTTTCTGTAATTTTCAGCAGCGCCAGGGGAATTACTAATAGGCCGTTAGCAATAAAGATGACAGATGTCACTGAAAACACTACCGAGATATAGAACAGAGTTGTGCTTCTCAAAATCCTACATAACAGTGAACTTGGAATGGTTGTAAAATATTGTTTCTCTCATGTTTCAAATCAGTTTTTAAGTTGATACTCTAGATACGGTACTGCCTGGTTTGTGTTGGTTCCTTATTTTCCTAGACTTTCCTAGATTGTCCTAGATTGGCTAACTCTTTGTGTTCACAAAATGAAAATGGCCTGTTTGTACACAGAAGTCCTAAGTAGTGAAGGGCTGTTTGTGTTATTTGGTTGAATTTTCCTTGGCACATCCCTGGCTTATACCCAGAGCATGTATACATGTTGGTGCTTCCAGAGTTTCTGGATTTTCAGTAGGCAGGAAATCCATGTTCATATTTACAACTGGCTCCAAACAGATTTCTTTGACCAAAACGATCTCTTGTTTGAAATAGATTGGGAAGTCTGCTGCCATTTACTGTCCTTCATAGGAAACATGCTTGTCCAGTTTCCACAAATACATTCCACTCCAACTGTATCACATTCTTCTTACTGCTCTGGGGAAGTGCATCAGGTTACAATGTCCATGTTCCAGAAGGGTCAGTAAGGGTAATACCATTCCTATCATTCTGCTGGAACCAGCCTTAAAGATCTTTGTTAACAGGCTGTTATGAAATAGGCCATGCCAGTAAGAAATGGGCCATTCCATTGGCTTCCAATTCAACCTGCCCAATAGAGATGATGTGTTATTTTCCTTCATCCCCAAGAAAGTGAGGATGGGAATTCTGGGGAAAGGGGGGTGTGATGTTAAATGCAATTAATGTGCCAATTGTGAGGAAATTGGCTTCTCTCATCTGACATCTCTTGGATGCTTATATGTTTGCTATTGGCAGAGCTGTTTTCTCCCAACTTAATAGATGGTGATGGGAAGGAATGGGCCAGTTCTTTCCCCTTTCCCTTTTGTAAAGTTCCATGCTGTTTGTGCTTGCATTAACCTCCATAGGCTGCCCATCAGGGAAGCAGTCAGACGTGAAACTGGGAAGCTGCTGTGTAAGATGGGTGCTAAATAGTTTTTGTTTTTAATGTGTGTGTTGCCAGGTGATCCTGTAGATCCAGTTGAAGCAGTGTAATATGCTTTTGGTGCTCTGGCCAAGGAAATGCTTGGGTGTGAGTGTTTGCCCCCCCCCCCAGCAGTTTTGAAAGCACCTTTATTTTATTTATTAATTTTTCATCTGTCCATTTGTGTCTTTAGTAATCAGGAGTGGGGTAATTCCATAGAATGGGGGGAAGAGATCTATTTTTATTCAGTCAGTCATAAGAGCCATTTTTTTCTCTGGGTGTCAAGGTGGGTGTGATTAGGAGATTTTGTTCTTTTATGAGACATCCAAAACCTGCATAATGTCTGTCCCTCTCTCTCACTCCTTCCTTTCCACCCTGGAACCTTAGCATATAGACATGACCTCAGAAGGAGACACATTTTCGGGTCTGCGTAGTGAAACTCATAGAAGATTACTACTGTCAGACAGAATGCATCTCTCTCAGCAGGTCTGCCGCATCGGTAGTAGATGAGACTCATTTTAGATTCTCTGGGCTGCCACTGCCGGGACTCCCGTCTTCTCTCAAGATTCCATAGTCAGTTTGGTTCCTACCCTTTCAGTCTCATTTTCCAATGCTTGCTGGCATAAGAAAATAACTAAGGAACCTGAATTTGGATCCTCCTGCCTTGTGTGGGTCCCAGCCTACCCTGTGAAATAGACTTTGAATTTGGCTTTTATCCCATGTGACATTTAAAACAACAGAGTCCAGATTAATGACCCTATCAAGATAGTGTTCTGGATAATGCATTTTTTCTAATGCTATTGTGGGTTTATTTTTACTATAAAAACCAAACTTGCAATTAAAGCATAAGAACGTATTAGTTGAACAACTTTTTAATAAAACAAGTGGGAAGTGCAGAGGAAAACAAAAAATGGCAACGCCTGGCAATTCACAGCTTGCCCCATTTGTTGTGTGGGATAGGGAGGCTCAGTGTTAGTACAGAAGCTAATATTGCAGTGCACTTGGTGTGTGGTTAGAAATGGTCTAAGGTTCCACTGCTAAGTAAAAGCAATTGAGAAAGAAGAAATGAGCCAGTCACTTCATGAGCACTTAATTTCTTCTTTTTCCTCCTCTGGTTTATGGCTCCTTCTGGGGAGAAACTTGAGTGATCCTGTCTGATGAAATGTGAGCAGCAGCTGCCTCCCACAGCTTTGTCATGGCAACCAGCTAATGCAATTACTGTACTTGTTTGGTGGTGGGACACACTGTTGTAGCTGGAGAAACTTATTTGAGTACTCTCCCATCCCACCCACCTCTGTCTGCTGAGGCGCACAACTGTCCTGCATCTGCACAGGGGAACAGAGGCAGGGGAGAGAAAGGAATGTGGCAAAGCAGAGAAGGAAAATTGGTATATTCCATTTTAAGTGCCTTTTTTCTCCCAGTTAAACCTCTGCAGGAAAGATATCATTTTATAGGAGCCTAAACAGTGTCATGAGTTATTGTCTCAAAGACTGTTGAAGGTTATTAGAGGCTGGAATTTAAGATGCAGCTGGATTAGTTTTCCCTGCCAAAAGTCATCGCTAAAAGTAATAGAAGGCATAGAACCTGACTCTTCTCTCACATATACTGGTTTTTGTTCCTAATTTACACCCGGGTGAGAGAGATCTGAATCAGGCCCATGGTGTATCGGTGTTCTGTATGTAAGAGATAGAGCTGTCTCTCTTGCAACCACCAGAAAGCAGGTCCAACTGAAATGGCACTTTGGCTGTTCCCCTAGATGAATTTAACAAATTTCAGGGAAGGAATCCTGTGGCAAACTGGTGAATTATTGAATTACAATTCTTCCTTTCTTCCCTGGTGTTAGAGTCTCACTCCTCGAACAGTCTTCCCTGTATGTGTCAGCTCAGCATCTGCAGTTATGACTCTGCAGGTTTGCAGGCCTGCCATATGCCTAGCAAGACTTCAGAAAAGCACACCACTACCTTGGAAGTAAAATGTATATGTGGATGAGGCTTGGAGCATGACTGGACTTAAAACGATCCTTCATGCTGAACATGAATGTGACAGTCCGACACAGCCAGAATAGGCATGTTCTGCAGCAGGTCATCGTCAAGATTATTTGGGCCAGTAAATTGTTGCTGTAGGTTGTCAGGGATTGAGCTGGGTGAAAAATTTGTTTTGGTGGGGTGTGTGTATGCCTCCTTTATGAGTGGTCAGGCCACTCTCCTACAAATGTGGGAGACCCAGGTTCCATTCCCCTCTTTACCTGATGTGAACGAGATTTGAACCTGGGTCTCCCTCAGCAGGAGAGTGGCCTAACCACTGAGCTATGGAATATTCTGATGTGGGGCTCTCTCCCGTTGAAGCTATTCCACTGAGTATAAATAATTAAATAGTCATAGAGCCAGAGAGAGATTGAGAGTGACTCTATTGCCTGGTGATTAGGGCACTCACCTGGGAGTGAGTTCATATCAAGTTCATGACATGACCAGGTTCATGTCATAAGAGCTGCCATACTGGGTCAGACGATGGTCCCTCTTATCCAGTATCTTGTCTCCAACAGTAGCCCGTAGCAGAGCTTCAGAGGGAGAGTACAGAACAGGGCAGTTATGGAGCAATTCATCCCCGTCTTCCACTCCTGCTTAGGGTCACTCTGAGCACCAGGATGCCTCCCTGACCATTTTGGCTAATAGCCATTGATGGACCCATCCTCCATGAGCTTATCCAGTTCTTTTTTGAACCCTGTTACACATTTGGCCATCACAACATCCCATGTCAGTGAGTTCCACAGGCTAGTTGTGCATTGTGTGAAAAAGTATTTCCTCTTTTCTGTATTAAACATACTCCCTATTAATTTCATCAGGTGACAACTGGTTTTTGTATTGTGGGAAAGGGTAAATAACACTTCTCTATTCCACACCATTCATGGTTTTCTAGACCTCTACATATCCGCCCTTAGTCGTCTCTTTTCTAAGCTGCACAGCCTTAATCTTTTTAGCCTCTCTTTGTATGGAAGTTGTTCCTTATCCTGGATCATCTTTGTTGCCCTTCTCTGAACCTTTTCCATTTCCATTGTATCCTTTCTGAAATGGGGAGACCAGAACTGGACACAGTATTCGGGAACCATGTATTTATATAGTGGCATTATTATATACCCTTGTGACTGCTCTTTTTAATTTCTGCCTAACTAGGGTCCTCATTTTTGTGTAGTTCCCTACTCCATTGACTATTTAATTATTTATACACAGTGGAACAGCTTCAACAGGAGAGATTGAGAGACCCGCGTATCAGAATATCCTGTTTCCTCCTCTCCCATGCTGTTGTCCAAAGCAGGAACTCTGGAAGAGCCTAGGAGAGTTTTCACCTACCTCATGATTTTGAGATGCCTCCCACACAAGATCCTCTATCTCCACATTATAGCTACCCCGATCTGTGTGAACAAATTACTAGTCCTGTGGCTGGAAGGAAGAGCAGTTTCTTGACACTGTAGTTCTACCCTACAGTCATCTGCTGAGAAGTCAGAAGGGAAAAACCGGTAGCTCCTGAACTTGACTTTCCTGTGTAGCCTAGCGCTGCCTTATGTAATCAGCCAATGAATCACTGAGTCAGTCAGTCACCTCAATCCCCCCCTCCTCCCCCTCTTTATCAGAGCAGGCCAGACTTTAGATTTACAGCCTCCATAAACTCCTGCTTAGCACACCCAGTTTATACAGAGTGAAACTGCTGAGGTGTCAGGAAATTTGTTAACTATCATTTCCCCTTCCTCCCTTCCCCACCCCCAGGACTTTAGAGAGAGGTGGAGAAAATGTGCTGCAGTAATTAGACTGGGCCTCTTTACCAGAAAATCCAAATGCACGTCTTTAAAATCCAGTAGAAGTGGCCAGGCAGACTGATAGCCAGAGCTCACATGTGTCTCAGATGTTATCGATCAAGTGGTCTGCATGCCCTTGCTTCCTTGCATGGGAATTTTCTGTGAAAGATTAACACATATAGCATCAGTGTTCTGTGCTAGCTAAGATTGCAATGGCATCCCCTGAGTGTAAAGAAGAAATATTTACAGTCCAAAGTAGCCTAAATATATTTCACATTTGTGTATATTTTTAAAATTTCTTCTCTTTAAATAGTCTATTTTGCATGTACTCTGCAGATTAAGCTGATGCAAGCCAGGAACTAACTGGGAGGATAGGGAAGCCATGCAGAGCCAGTTGTCTGTCTCTCCTTCCGTTAGCAAGCACTGAAAGATGGGGAGAGCCACTAGTACAAGGCAGGAAGTAGAGGAACACTTTGATATAGTGTCCTTAATTAGCCGTCTGCCTATGGCTGCAGTGGCTTATACTATATGTAAGTAACTTGCAGGACGCCAGGCAGCCTGAGCTATGGGGTACACAGAGTTGCTATAAAATGTACATGGGTTGGTTGGTTTGTTCACAGATCTTTATTAAAACATTTTCAGCTGCAAAAAAGAAACCAGGGAGAAGTTAGGCCTGGTCTACACTACAGAATTTTTGTCAACAAAAGTGATGTCGTCACTCAAAAATCGCTATAATAAAAATCTGTATGTCATGTTCACACTCGCTCCCTTTGTCGGGAGAGCGCATCCACAGTTGGGGCACTATCATCGACAGTATGAGCAATGCACTGTGGGTACCTATCCCACGGTCCAGCTCGATACCTTCTGCTGCTAGGTATTGTGGGAAGGCGGAGCGGATCGTGGCGCAACTTGGGACCTGGCTCAATGTCCCATGATTTATTGCTTTCTGTCCCAGCATTCCATAGGCTTCCGGCTTTCTTTCGTGGCATTTTTCAATGGCCCTGCTTTGCTGTGCACCCCGGCATCTTTGTGAGAAGGGATGTATCCTGCACTGCTCTCCTATGCTCTGATAACTATCATGAGGACAGCGTGGTTAACTGCACTGCCATCGCAAAGTTCCTAACTGAAGAATACTCCCAGTTGCCTGACATGCTGTGTGACATGGATAGGAGCAACTTTAGATTGCTTTTGGCTTTCACGGAACAGCTGCAGAGAGGGTGGACCATCGTATTTTGTGCTTGGGAAACAAGCACTGAATGATGGGATCGTATCGTCATGCACGTCTGGGATGATAAGCAGTGGCTACAGAACTTTCAAATGCAGAAGGCCAACTTCCTTGAACTATGTGCGGAGCTCGCCCCAGCACTGTGGTGCACGGACGCCAGATTGAGACCTGCCCTATTGGTAGAGAAGTGCATGGCAATTGCTGTGTGGAAGCTGGCGACTCCAGACTGCTACCGGTCAGTCATGAATCAATTTGGAGTCGGGAAGTCGACCGTTGGGGCTGCGTTAATGCAAGTGTGCAAGGCAATTAATCACATCCTGCTACAAAGGACCGTGACTCTGGCAAATGTGCGTGAAATAGTGGATGGCTTTGCGGAAATGAGTTTCCCTAACTGGAGGGGCAATAGATGGCACGCATATTCCAATTTTGGCACCAGACCATTTTGCGATGGAGTACATCAATAGGAAGGGGCATTTCTCCATGGTGTTGCAGGCTCTTGTGGATCACCGTGGGCATTTCACTGACATCAACGCAGGGTGGTCCGGAAAGGTGCATGATGCACACATCTTCAAGAATACCGGCCTGTATAGAAAGCTACAAGCGGGGACTTTCTTTCCAGACCAGAAGATTACAGTGGGGGATGTTGAAATGCCCAGAGTGATCCTGGGAGACCCGGCCTACCCCTTACAGCCGTGGCTCATGAAACCTGACACGGGAAATCTGGACGGCAGCAAGGAGCAGCTCAGCAACAGGCCGAATAGGTGCCAGATGACAGTGGAATGTGCCTTTGGCAGATTAAAGGCGCGCTCGCGCTGCCTTTGTGGCAGGTTAAACCTCAATCAGGATAATATTCCCATGGTCATAGCCGCATGTTATATGTTGCATAATCTTTGTGAAGCTAAGGGTGAAAGGTTTGCTCGGGGTGGAGTGTTGAGGCAGACCGCTTGACTGTTGATTTTGAGCAGCCGGATACCAGGGCTATCAGAGGGGCCCAGAGGGGGGCAATTCGAATCAGGGAGGCTTTGAGGCAACACTTTCAAAATGAGAACCAGTAATTATATCTCAGTGATTGGTGCTGCAATGTTACATTACATGTAGTTTTCCTAAGAAGCAATGATGACATTTGGGGCCTTACATTCCAGTAAGCAAATGATTACATTGCCTGTGTATGTATTAGTAGTGCCTACTATCTCAATTCGTAGGAAACAAATAAAGATGAGTTACTGTTCAAAAACTTTGCTTTTATTAAACAAGAAACCATACACACACACAGGCACTTGGTGGGAAAGGAGGTACCAGGGAAGGGCAGACTTTCAAAGCTGTGTGTATGTCCAGCTATCATTTTGAAAGTTGTCCGAGGGGAAACAGAGAACTCCCAGGAAGGACTATGTGGGCAGAGTTTGGGGGGAGAAGGGGACATGTGAAAGAGTTCTGAATGTACTGCAGGGGAGGGCGGGCATGCATCTGCTCAGTATGCAGGATTATTAAGGACTTCAGCATCTGTGTTTGCTCTTCCATGACTTTAATCATCTGCTCAGTAGCGTCCTTTACAAACTCCTGATTTTCTTTTCTGTCCTCCCTTTCCACTTCCCTCCACTCCTTGCGTTCCCTTTTCTCTGCATTGGAGAAGTGCAGTACCTCCCGGAATATGTCTTCTTTGCTCCGTCTTGGGCGCTTTCTTATCTGGCGGAGACGCTTGGCCAGTATGTGTGGAGTGTTCCTGAAGGCCACATCTGCCGAAGCACAAGGAACAATGCACAGAAGCATGATTGTTAAGTTCATGCACAGCATTGACACATTTCAGTAAAATACACCTCTGGTAACATTACAATCACTTTCTCACTGACCCTTGGCAAGCACATATCTTGGCAAACACCCAAAGCATAGTGAGTGTTGGCTGGGGGGGTGCTCTACATGAGGAAAAGGGTGCTCCGCAAGGGTTCCGGTGCAGCCAACAAGAAAAAAATTCTAAAATTCTCCCACACTTTTCCACAGGTGAGGGTCATTGTAGCAGATATGTCACTGCTGAGGGTAAGCAGGGAAGCAAGGGTACATCTACTACATGCTTGTGGCTTCCATCCTGGTCCCTATGCTGCTTGCCTGTGTGCCACTTTGGTCCCGATAAGTGATTGCCAAATGGCGCAGGAAAGTTTCCTACAATGAGGGGAAGGAACAAAGCTGCTCTGCCAAGGAACTTTCGTCAGAGGATTGCCAAGTACCTCCAGGAACCTTTCCTAGAGATCTCTCTGGGGGATTCCTGTGAGATCTCAGTGTGCATCAACTCCCTGTTCCGCCGTAATGATTAGCTGCACAGGGAAATGTCCAGCACACAGAAACACAGCCAGCCTCCCACATTTCTATGCCCTGAACCCATTTCTGCACGACACAAACCACAGCCACTTACCAGGCGTCTCCTCTCCTGCTTCTTGCTCACCGGAGAGCAACTGCTGAGACTGGCTAGACAACTCCGGAGTGCTGAACAGTTCCTGGCTGCCTACCCCCCGGGAGCCTCACATCATCATCTAACTCCATCAATGACTTCGTCCTCTGGGTTAGATTCTCTTTCCACCGCCTCCGTTCCCTCCAAAGTATCCACGGGGCTCTTGGTGGTGGAGGTGGGGTTGCCACCGAGGATAGCATCCAGCTCCTTATAGAACTGGCAGGTCTTAGGTGCAGCACCGAAGCAACGATTTGCCTCCCTTGCCAGCCTCAGCTCCTTTATCTTCACTTTGCACTGCAGCATGTCGCTCGTAGCCCTTTTTGCACAAGCCTTGACAGATCTGCCTGTAAGTATCAAAATTCATACGTCAAGCGCAGCTGGGACTGCCCAGCTTCCTCTCCCCAGATACTGATCAGATCTAGCAGCTCTGCAGTGGCCCAAGTGGGAGAGCATTTGCTGCGATAACCCGCCATGGTCACCTGGGAAGATGCGATGAGACCTCTCCATGGCGAACCAACAGGAAATGGAATTTCAATAATTCCCAGGGCTTCTAAGCGGGAGGGGCACATGGTTGTTTACCTGGCTGCAGGGCAGTGGAAGTCAAACTGGTGACCAGAGCGGTCCAATTGGGCATTGTGGGACACCTCCTGGCGGCCAATTAGAGTGATAAAATCCAGCGTGGTGTCTACACTGGCACTTTGTCGACAAAAATTTTGCCCAGAAAGCCTTCTGTGTCTCGTCTGGGTGGTTTTATTTTGCTGACGAAACGGCATTTTTGCCAACAAAAGTCGCATTGCATTGTGTACACATTCACTGGTTTGTCAACAAAAGCTGCTTTTTGTCAACAAAACTCCGTAGTTAGACAAGGCCTAAGTAGCCAGCAGAGAGAATTGAACATGTCCCTGCAATTCTCCAGTGATGCATGAGCCAACTGAAACCTAGAAGGGGCTCTGACTTCCATCATCACCGCAAGTGCAGGTATTCCAGGCACAGAGAGAGCTGAAGCTAGCAGCTCCTACTTTGATTTCTGCTCTAAGTGACTGGGAGGAGTGGGGAGGGACAGCAATGACATGAGCTACTCTGTAGGTCTTTAGATTTGTCCCCAAATACCAATGTGTATTGTAAGATAACTTCTGCACATCGCCCATGTGCATATCGTGTTCTGAAACCAGAACTGTCAGGTTTGTTTTAGCCCTTTTTTCTTAAAGCAGAACGTATGAGTATTCCCTTTCCAGCATGCACACACACACTTCATTCTCCTTCCAGTCCTATCTTCACCATGTTTAACAATCAGGCCGACCATGGTTTAACTCATTTGTGTGCCAGGAGATGGCAAGAGGAGGGGTGGCCCCACTTGTGAGATCCAGGTGGAACACTTCAGTTAGAAGCCCAGCATCTCCTGCCTCCTCTTCCAGCAGCTGGGTGGGATTTCTACCAGGATGCTAACCCCAGTTCCTGCTTGGAGGTGCCATCTTACGTATCAGCCTCTGGTTAGTAGATAAAATGAAAGATATGCCTCCCTCTTACTGTTGGATCAGAGAAGAGATTCCTGTTTTTTTGCTCCTCCAGAGCCTTTTGGTTGTTGCAAGCAGGGTAGGTTTCACTACTCCTTCCTCAGGTCTCCATTTCCTGGATCCTCCTACCCTGTGAGTAAGTACAGTTCCTGTCTCTGCTGCTGCATAAACCATTCCCCAGCAGCAGCAGTGACACTGACATGGCCCTTGACAGTTGCACAGCTAGTTTCTGAAAACAAGCAGTGAAACTGGCCAGAGTTTTATTTATTTCTCTCTGAAGTTTGGCCAAAGTTACTGAGCAGCAGCAGAGGCACTGGAGCTGTCTGGGTCCAGACTCAGGAAGCAACACTGCCTTGGTTTGCATTTGGTTCACATTTGCAGAATTATCCTTGAAACCATAAGGTCTAAAAGCTTAATTTAAAATAAATTTTGCAGAAATTCATGGTTTGGGGCCTTTATGCTCACTGGGTATATGGATTCAAGGCCTTTCATCTGTCACCATGGACAGGATCAAACTGCATTCAATCCAGGTTTAGAGTCCTTCTAGCCTCGCTCTTCCCCCTGGGAGACATTAGACACAATAATTGGACATAATTTGCTCTCATTCATCAGCTGGCAGAGCTAGTTATAACGCAGACAACCAAGTTTAAAACATGCTTAAGCACAGTTTTCCAGATCGTGGTTAAAAGTCCTGTGTAGATGGGGCCTCTATATGTTTATTTTGCCCCTTCTTTTCCCATTCAATATGAACTGGTGGTTTTAACATTGAACAAGTTCATTGGGGTACAATGACGTGCCAAATGTCTATCCATCAATTCAGAATGATCAGCTACTGTAGGTGCTGATCACACTGGATACTTTTGACATGCCACACCATGCTGCTGCCACATTTTTCCAACGTCACCAAGATTCACTCAAGTTCAGAAACAAAGGTAATATAATCCTGCTTCCAGGCAAAGTCTGTTAATCTTTCCTCCTTGTTTTGCCTAACCCATATTGGGGGAAAAAGCTTTAATGAAATACTCGGCTATTCTTCCAGCCCTCTCGGGTCCTATTCCTAAGAAGCATAGAACCATAGAAGTTAGAGATGGAAAATAAGACCTATTAGATCATCTAGTCCATCCTCCAGCCAGCTGAGGATTGTTGCCCACTTGCTTCCTTTGGGAATCTTTTTAAAAGAGGCTGCCAGTGACTGGCAACAGTCTGCTTTTGATTTCCATTGTGCTGGCGGAGGGAAATAGCCAGCTTCCTATGAGCACATCAGGAAATTGCAGCACAGGGATCACACAAGTGTTGTTGTACTGGGCTGGAGTTGTACTGATGGGCAACATCAGACTCCAATTTTTTAATTAAGTGAGGAAAAGATAACTTACCTTTTGCCAATGGATACTTTCTTACGGAAAGAGATCTGCATTTCTAGGGATTACGGGGACATATTTTGGCTCACACCAAAGTGTATTACAAGTGACCTTTGAAACAGCGCTCGCTCCAGAGATCAGAAATGGGAATGATTCATCTAAATTCCATCTCCAACTCTTTTACCAGTGGCGACCTAAATGAAGACACCCTGGAGACAGAAAATGCAGCTGCTGCAGCCGCTGCTGCCTTCACAGCTTCCACACATCTGAAAGAAGCTGTCTTAGGTAGGTTCAGTGTACTGCCTTGGCCTTTACTGCAACCTTCCTCATGGCACCTTTGCAGCATCAGCAGTCCTGCTGCTTGAGGGTTTGAGTGCTGCAGGTCTGCCTAGCTCAGCTGCCTGGGAGCACACCACACTGCCAGTGAGAGGCCAGGAGCCTCCTTGCAGAGCAGGCAGACTGACACCTTCAGGATCAGATCATGGTTTCACACATTTCCTGCAGGCATCACTGTAGCTGTTATTTGCTCAAGGAAACAGAACAGTAGAGCCATAATCCTGCCTCCTAACTGCATGTGACAAAAAGGAAGGTGAGAAGGCCCAAAAGGGAGAGTGGGCAGATATGCGTCTGACGAAGTGGGTATTCATCCACGAAAGTTTATGCTCCAATACATTTGTTAGTCTAAAACAGGGATAGGCAACCTATGGCATGTGTGCCGAAGGCGGCACACAAGCTGATTTTCAGTGGCACTCACACTTCCCAGGTCCTGGCCACTGGTCCAGGGGGCTCTGCGTTTAATTTAATTTTAAACAAAGCTTCTTAAACATTTTATAAACCTTATTTACTTTACATACCACAATAGTTTAGTTAGATATTATAGACTTATAGAAAGAGACCTTCTAAAAACGCTAAAATGTATGACTGGCACGCGAAACCTTATATTAGAGTGAATGAATGAAGACTCGGCACACCACTCCTGAAAGGTTGCCGACTCCTGGTCTATAAGGTGCCACAGGACTCTTTGTTGCTTTGGTCAGATATGGTTTCATAGCACACTGCTGCCCTCTCCTGGCTAAGAGTGGGATTGCTTGAATTTATTCCCCATTCAATCTGCTACCTATATGTTTTGCCCATAGTTCAGCCATGGGATCATCAAATTGTCTGTTTACAAGAGCATTACTGCTTGCTTCTGAAACCTGACGACGAATTTATGACTCAAAAATTGTAAGAATGTCTCTGCCAATTGGGCTGCAGTGGCATAAATCAGTTTAGTTTGGAAAGTCTCCCTTGGGTTTGCTGGCCTCTTCATTATTTGGATTAAGTTTAATGAACTTACTCTCGTAATAAAAATGGTGACTCCCAAAAACTCTCTGATCCCTGTAATAAAGTATTGATGCTCGGGCTCGGACAGTGATGCTTTTGTATCTTGGAATGTTCCTGTGGCTCTCACTTGAGTGCTTCACTCCAGTGTAGGCAGGTAGGAAATATTCACCAACTGAGTTGAAGTGGGTTTGCAAGTGTTTAATTTTGCAAAAGACATGATTACCTGCTTATAAGCCCTCCTTTGGGAACAGTGGAAGACCCACCACCTTGAAAATAGACAGTTGCACCATAATAATGTGTGTGACTATATCTGTCTCAAATGGCTGCTTGGTATTGAAGGCTGGCTAAAAATTTGTCTGAAGAGCCTGGTTTTCCTGCCTGCCTTCTCTTTTTGCTCCCAAGCTTTAAAACTCTGTCCCAAAATGTCTTTAACTCTTGACAGTAATCAATAGTTGTAACTCATTTTCCTTTTGACCCGCCCCGATCCCTGCCTTCTCATTCCCTGTGAGAAGTGAAGATGGCTGAAGAGGAGGACAGCTTGGAGGCTGAGATTGTTTATCCCATCACCTGCGGAGATAGTAAAGCCAACCTGATATGGAGGAAATTCGTGTGCCCAGGCATTAATGTGAAATGTGTCCAGGTGAGGGTACAGTGTTATAGAATCATAGAATATCAGGGTTGGGAGGGACCTCAGGAGGTCATCTAGTCCAACCCCCTGCTCAAAGCAGGGCCAATCCCCAAATAGTCCCCTTAAGGATTGAACTCACAACCCTGGGTTTAGCAAGTCAGTGCAGGCCAATGCTCAAACCACAAGGTCCCTAAGGAAGGACTGCATGTATGGAGATAAGAGGTGTGCTCTTAGGTTATCCTCCTGGCCCAGAAAGGAGAATAAGGACCACAGATGCTAATTAAATCTATCATTCCAGTGCTGTTGCTATGGTAGATCACTCTACCTGGTTGCTAAACTCCATCCATATGTGGTTTTGACTGTGTCAGGAAGCAGGGCTCTGTTATAACTAAGTTGAGATCCTGCTTTAAAGGGGAAAGGAGAGGAAACTATTTCGAGTACCATTGTCTTCATGCAGTCTGTTATTGTGACTTAGTGCTTCATAGGAAAACTGAGCAGCTCTGGCTAGAGCTTCAACTTCAATCTGGCTCTGCCTTTGAGCAGTTGTCTAAAACCTAGACATTCCCTTTATCAGCTGAGTTTAAGAGAAATTGTTACGGTGATGCAAACCTTCTTGGTAAAGATGGTATTGACCTGTTTCCACTCTTTCCACCCCAGATGGTTGGGGGTGAAAAAAACTCTTCATGAGTGGAGGAGTGGGGGGCACTTTTCATTCCCAGAACATGTGTTTCATGATAACACAGTAAGGCATCAATGGTAAACAATAATCTGTCCCTTAAGAAGGATCTGCTTTCAGGCTGCGCTGCCAGAGAGCTTTTGACGAGATGGCCTACTCCCCTTCCTCTTGGCGAGATGGATCTTTCCATGTCTCTCTCTCTCTCCAAAGCAAACAGTAGAGACTGGAGCAGATCAGTTGTGCCTGCTACCACCAGAGATCAGCTTCCTCTTTGCACTTGACTCTGGTTCCTGTTATAGATCAATGGTTCATGTCATGCAGCAGTTGGAAATATCAGATTTACTTGTTAACCTAGGAGGGAATGAAAAGAGCCCTGGAGGTGGCAAATCCCTACTGGAATTCCCCATAGAAGCTTTATTAAAGGAGGACTGTCTAGCTCAGTAGGGGTCCTAGGTCACCAATTCAAATCCACCCAGTCAGTAATGAGGCAAAGATGTCACATGACTATTCAATATGAAATATGCTGGTTGTCTCAATCTAGTTCCCGGGGGGGGGGGGGGCGACACAGATATCCCCATCATAAAAGCGGCTGCTGTCGTTGGCACTAATTGTGCTTGTTGACTAACTCTGCAGAGGCCAAAGTTTGAGCCGCCAAAGAGCCTGAGTCTTAGCATCTCTTCTAGTCAAGTCATTGTTGAGGTGCTTTGTGGGGTTGACCATTGGGGTTAGGAAGACTGGATACTAATGGTGGGTGGGACAATCTGTTATTTGTCACTAGTTTGCTTGATAGTTAGTGGGAGCAGATGAGAGCTAAATAAAATAGTGTCTTAGTTGCACATGGTATGGAGCAGCACACTATAATGCAAATTATATTTTGCACAAACCGCATTAGGATGGATCTTGTATGGCCTTCCTGTCTGATGCTTTGTGGTATGTACAGGGCTAGGAGAAGAATTTGAAACCAATTTCTGCCAAAGTTCAGACTCTTGGCTCCTGTTAGGATATATTTCAGTGTAATCACAATATCCTGGTGGGTGATTTTCACTAAAGATGGGCCTAGCCCAGAGAGTCCTATCAAACTTTGGGGTTGTTCAGATCAGAAGTTTTGGTATAAGCCCAGCTTTGGTTTTAACAATAATATTAAAACTTGGCCATCAGGGTCGTTCTGCTCTGTCACTGGGCACAATGCTAAATACAGTTTATGCACCCTGGTATAACATATGCCTGTCCTCTCATGTGGAACGAGTCCACATTTTTCCTGCTGCGTCACACCATGTTGCATTTCTCCCCTTTGCAGTATGATGATCACCTAATTAGTCCCAAAGAGTTTGTCCACTTGGCTGGCAAGTCAACCCTGAAGGACTGGAAGCGAGCAATCCGGATGAATGGGATCATGCTCAGGTTAGTCTTTTTGCTTGCTTGTATATGTGCATGGATGGCCATGGTTTCTTCTTTCTGGGAGAATCCAGGACGATGTTCCGCATGCTCTGATACAGCTGTTAAGCGACTGAGTGGATATGTGTGCCACTGAATACACTGAAAATTTGTCCCAATAACTGTCTATCCATCCAGTGATCAGTTTTATGTTTTCCTTGTTGCAGGTAGGCAGAGGTGGTTAAGAAATGAGGGACTGTCACTACCTGTCATAGTCCCAGGGCAACAATGTGATATGCAGCTGCCTCTAGGCGGTGCATGGCAGTTGTGTAACAGCCACACAGCAATAGCGCATAACAGTTTTAGAACAGGAAGTAAAGAGAATACACTATCCAGTTGGAAATGCAGGGGAAATTTGGAAAGGCAAATGTTAATTTCCTTATCTGGAACTTGACGAGGACTAAAACCCCATCTCCTCTTACAAATAGTGTCATGAGATCTTTAATGGCCACAAGCTGTCAGACTGTGCTGTTTACATCTCTTCTAAAAGACAGAACTTGTGCAGCAGAGCACTCCTGAACACCATTCCAGAACATTGGTTCATTACTGATTGAGAGAAGAAGGCCACCTACTGAATCCGCACTCCCTGCTGCATGAGATTAATCTATCCATACTGTTATGTTATGTCTGTCTTAAACCACTTTTTTTGCCAAAAGGCTTATTTGTGCCTTCCTCTTCTCTGGCCTTGACTACAGAAATTCCTTTCCTTATGAAGCAACAGAGAGTCCTGTGGCACCTTTAAGACTAACAGATGTATTGGAGCATAAGCTTTCCTTATGGTCTCCCAGAGCACCAGCTCGAGACTTCTGTCTGACCAAAATCCACTTGTTTCTTCATCCATAGTCAGAAGCAAAAAGAAATCATCCCCTACCCCAGAATTATCAATGGCTCCACACTCCTTTCATAGCAAGGCTGCCCCACCCACTGAGCTCCTGCAATAACACAAACTGCTCTCGTATTATTGTTAATCAGCTTTTACTCATTGGTCGTTGTAACCCAATACATCAGTGTTTTGGCAAGGCTGGTCTTCTGAGGAACAAAACCTGTTTACAAAGGATGTGTGAGGGCCAGCCCAGTAACCTAGTGGCAAACAGCCCAGCAATCCAAGATGATGTCTCCAGCCAGCAGAGGCTCAGAGTATTACCGAGGCAGCATGCTCAGTACCTGGGGGTGAGGAGACCATCTGTGCCACTCTGGCAATGTCCTTTTGCTGAGCTGAGATGCCTCATTTTTAGATTCCAAAAGGAGCTACATCCAGCCCTTCTTTACACTGAGGGAGAGTCTCCAGGATGCGGGGTAGATGAATGGGTGATAAAGGGAAACCAACTTTCTGCTATTTCACTGTTTAATTTGAGGTTGTCATTGTGCCATACTTTATAGAGGTTCTGTGATGATGGGGGCATGTGTTGGCATTAGATGTCCAATAAGACCAGATTAAGATCTTCCTTTGTCCTTCTCCCGCTCCTCTTCCTGTCTGATAACTAAGCCTGGAGTTTGTCAAAAGAAGCCCATTGTGGCTTAATTTCCACTTTCTCTCCCTTCTTCAGCTGAGCATATTATCTTCTAACTGACCCCTCCGCGGGGCATTCAGCCAGTAGGCAGAGAACTCTGTGTGCTTGAACCTGGTTCCCAATAAATCTCAGACTAACTTCTCCATCAGCGCTTCTAACCTCCTGCTTATCGACTCAGGGACACCCACCATGCTTCCTGTATTCAAAGTGCTGGCATATATCTGTGAATGTGAATATTCTGACACAGTTTTGCCCTATTCACAATGTATTAGCATGCTATTCAGCTCTAGTGAGTGGCATAGTAGTTAAACTCACATGTAAAGGCTGTATAGAAGGGGATTAAATGCTCGTCTTGTTGGTAAACAATTTTTCCCCTCTCTTCCTGTCAGAGTGGACTTTCTTACTCACACACTCTCACTCGCACTTTCATTTATGGGCCACTAATTTGGTTCATGTTCCCAAAAGAATTGGATAATAGGGAGAAAAGAGAAGCAACTCTTGGTCCATTACCTCTGCCAGTCCCTCTGATCTTTACTGGCCCCTTGAGCAGGAGTCCTGAGGGCACTTCAGCAGCTGATATCCTGCAGGGCCATCTCATGTTCTGCTTCCTCTCCACCAAGCCAATCGGAATCGTCTTAAATTTAAGGGAAAAGAAGGGCAGAAGCTGAAGTGCAGAGTTAATTCGTGCAGGGTTTTGAGAGGTTCACGTGTTTGAAATGCAGTTAAAAACTTCGGAAGGGGAGCTGTTTTTCAGTGATCTGTCTCACTGAGTCTGTGACATACTGATACAAGTGTGTACTCACGCTCATTCCTTGTGCTGCAGGAAGATCATGGACTCCGGAGAGCTGGATTTCTACCAACATACCAAGGTCTGTTCAAACACCTGCCGAAGCACTAAAATTGACCTGACCGGAGCCAGAGTGTCTCTGACCAGCCAGACGTCAACAGAGTATATTCCTCTCACCCCTGCCTCTGCAGACGGTATGTTGAGTGCTTTCCACAGCCCTCGCTACTGGGGCTCTTTAAGAGTCAAAGCTTAATTACTGCTTCCTTATGAATGCAGGTACTGCTGTCTCTATCATGTTTTTTCTTGTTACTTTTTTCCTCCTTCACTTCTCCCCCTCCCCCTGTTGCTGAGTCTCCCATGTTGGAACTATGCAGAAGCAGCCATTGTAACGCTGCATGGCAGAGCAGTAGGTGCCTGGAAGGAAATCACTTGGGTAATCTGTAAGAATGATATTCATTCTAAAGAGTTACCCATACTGCATCCTGGCTTACTAGGAGCTGCATAGCCAAAGTAGTGACCTCCAGATAATCTGCAGGAACGCAGTAGTCCCCCCGTGATGTGGTCATCCCTCAGCGCCAGCATCTGATCAGCTGCTAGCTGTCCTCAGTGTTCATGGCAGTAGGCAGCAGAGATGAGCATGATTCCTTTGTCACAGCATGCTGGATTTGGGGCCCCTTTTATTGCACTTTCTTTCAAAGATGGCAACTGACTTCCTTCTGAATAATTTAGATATTTTCATTTAAGGCTCCATTTCTGAATTATTTATTGCTTTGTCTGATGAAAGATTCAATGCAGCCATGGAATGCTACACATTTCTATCAGATCTCACACAAATAGGTTACAACAATGAATTTAAAAGGACATTGCTTTAGAGTTTAAGTTCTGAATTTGATTTGCCTTAAGCAGGGAATGTTCTGTGGAAATGTGCTCCTAGTTCTAAATACTTATATTTGCAAATCCTTTTGCCACTGAGAACTTAGAGAAAAAAAAAAAATCTGATAACCACAGATTTTGCAGGAGAAAAGCAAAAATTGTTTTTGTACCCTTGTGCTGGATCTGCCCAGAACATTTAACAATTGAATTCCATGCTTTGGGCTAGTATTTATGGTTGCTGTACATGTGTAACCCATTGTTTATTTCAGTGGTAGTTCCACCCCACAGCGTGGCTCTAACCCTTGTCGCTGTGAGCAGTTCTATGAATATAATCCAAGATGTTAACATGCAAACCAGGATGTTTCCACACTGTTGGTGTCAGGCTGTATTTGGCACAAGTGGGAAAAACCAAATTTGCAGAGTGGAAGGAACAAACTTCTCAGGGAAAGAATTATTTGAAAACTACAGAATGTTACAAACTGCTCGTCTTTCTGGAGAGCATTCTAGTGCTCCCAGAATGATCACTGCATCTCTGGCCCAGATTTTGAGCTGTACAGCTCCTGCATGCAGCTTGACATCCTCCTGGCAGCTCAACTGACATGTGACTCCTTCATCTCCATAGTAACAGTACCATAGAGATTGGAAAGGGCTGTGGAGAGCAGAGATCACATGAGTGGCTGGGCGGGAGTATGATCACAGTCATATACGCTGGAGGCAGCAAGGGTAGAACAGTATCCCAGTGTGTATTATCTGTAGGAATGACTGGGTCAGTTCAGTTTTCAGGCCTGTCAAACCACAGGTCAGAGGCAGACTCTTAAGAATTTTGTGTCTCTTCCACGTCCTGTAGATTGGCAGCAAGCCAGGTAATTGCCTTGAACACTTACCAGACCAGATACAAATTCTACTTGCCAGCGCTCTGTTACATTAATTTTTCTATTATTATAATAAAGAAATTACTCTCCCCGATGCAAAGAGAATTTTGCAAGAGTTGTGTAAATAGTGCCCAGGGTATTGCCCAGCTGTTTGGAAAGTAAGCAAAGTAAACAATGGTCTCATGTGACTTTTAATCCCACTTCAGAGTCTCTGTTTGCTTGGCTTTCAGCTGGAGGAGATAAGTTCATACAATATTGAGTACTGCATGGACTTGCCTGTGTTCTTGGATGTAACATAGTGAGTGGGTGTATAATGCAGGGACAGTCTGACGCTATGTGGCAAGACTTGTGAAGCCATGACTTGTGTTTTCTTTTCCTTTTCGATCTTGGTTGCAGTAAATGGATCTCCTGCTACAATCACCATAGAAACTTGTGAGGAAGCCAGTGATTGGACCACTAGCATTGGAGGTACAGTTCAGGAAAACCACAAGACACAATGCTGTCAATATCTCCTGTCATACTCCATGTGGGCTACCTACATTTGAAAGGGATGTAGGGGGAGAAGGTTGAGGAGAAAGAAAAGATAGGGTGAGTAGGAAAACTGTTTCTGCCTGTAGGTGTTCCCATACTCAGCTGCCTGATCTTCATGGTATTTATTTGCCATAGCTTTAGATTATTGTAGTGTAGGACTAAGTCCTTTGTGTTTGCAGTGTGGCCACAACGTCGTCTTGGCATGAAATTGCTTCCAAGTGTCAGAATACCCAAGCATGGGTCAAATTCTGGCCACTGCCCTCAGAGGAACCTGGGTGTGAGTCCTGAGATTTCTCCCATGCGTCTCTGATTCAGCAGAATTAGGGAGGATCATGGAGGATAACATCTGACACCCAAATGGGATAGGGATTTGTGGTGCTGCATCCTGTTGCCTGTGCTGGGTTGTGGAAGAGAAGTGAGTGAGACTCCTAGGAGGAGCTCTGCCTCAGTCCTTCTGGCTCAGGGTTCAAAGTGACTCACAGGATTCTTCTGCAGCTTCTTTGCCCTGTTGGGCAGGATCAGTCCTGTGTGATATGGGGAATGGGGGGGGACTATAAGGGGAAAGTATGTTCTTCCTTTAAAGCTACGCAATTGACTTGGCTTTTCCCCCATTGCCTCGGGATGCCTGTTCATACTGGGTTTTGCCCCATCCCCACCTGCCTAGAGGTAGAATGTCTTCTGCTTCAAACCCCATCAGAGCAAAGTCTAGGGTGAGCTCCTGCCTTTCGAAAGGATTGCTGGATGTGCACACCCCTTTTACCTCACAATAAGGCATGGTGATGTATCAGTCATTCAGCCCCCCCACTGCCTTTTCCTGGCACTCTGAGGTTCTCTCTTCTGCTTGCTGCTCCCCTAGATGACACGTTTGCATTCTGGCGAGGTCTGAAGGATGCAGGGCTGCTGGAAGAAGTGATCGAAGAGTTTCACCAGGAGCTTGTGGAGACCATGAAGGGCTTACAGCAGCGGGTCCAGGATCCTCCCTTACAGCTCAGTGGTAAGAGCCTAATTGCAGGAGCTAATAAGCAACATCTTTGTGTCTTGATTATTATTATTATTATTAAATGGCAAAAAACCTTTGTGAACACAGAGTTAAGGTTGCTGGGTGATAGCTCATGCCCTCTCAGAACATCGAGTTCAGCAAAACTCGGTCTTCTGAAAACCAGGAAATACAGTTAAGGTAAATGCCCACACAGCCTTAACTCTGCCCTCCTTGAGCACTGCCCCACAGCACCCATAACACACTCCCACTCTGCCTTGTTACTGTAGTGGACAAGCACTACCTGCGCTGAAATATTGAGACTCTTCTCCCTACAGAGTATCCCATTTGTCAGATTTGACAGCCACTTCAGACCCTTTTACAACCCTTCACATGTGCATGCAGTATGCCACCTAAACCTATATTTTCCCCTCTCCCATCATTAGATCCATAGACTGCTCTCAGATCCCACCTTGCTGCTGACACTCGAGACGATTCTGCATTGAAATGATAGTGACACATGCACCTCTTTCCTTTGATAATATGCATGGGGGAACTCAGACTCAGATCTCCTCACATCACAATCACAGCTTTTCCAAGCTGCTCCAACTTATTCCTCCACTATTCAATACAGCTACACCTGACAGAGTGACTGCAGCTGGAGAGCATGCAGATAATTCCCAGTGGCTCATGCCAGCTGCAGGGGGGGCAGAGTTAAGGTTGCATAGGGGTTACAATAACTTTAAGCGTGTAAGAGAAGATTGGTGTGTCTCTCTTTCTCTAACCCCTGCCTCACCGTTCCCTGCAAAACATAGTCCCCTCCTCCCCAGCAGCACTTCCAGTGCACCATCCCATTAAGCCACTAGTTGGCAATGTAGAAGCCATTAACATGTAAGAAGCTGCTCCTTGCCATCTCCTGCATTGTGCTGCTGTGTACACATATCACGGGCAGCAGCTTACTAGAGGGCCACATGCTCCCTTGGTTATACACTGAGCTGTGTATACCTTGGCTGTACACTGAGCTGGGCCCACTCCCACTACACACCTCCAGCTGAGATTTCTGACCCTGCTTCAGCCAGGCTTCCCTAGCCATGTCCATCCAGTTCGCCCCTCCTTCAAACCGGGCCCCTCCACCACACCCCGCTCCCTCCCCATGCATGTTATGTATTTTAGCTATTCATCTTATGGATTTCAGATGTTTACATGGTTACCTTCAGTCCCCCCCAGCCCAGATCCCAGCTCACATGGAGGGGCAGGGAGAGGCGCTCAGAGTCCCTAAGAGAAGCAAGGTCCCCTAGATCCCAGAACATACAGGGGCAGGGAAAGGGGCTCAGACCTCTGCAGAGGTGTAAGCCTCCCGCAGATCCCAGCACACCCTGAATGGGAGAATTGAGGGCTAACCCCCATCCCCTCTGCTACTCCTCACATTCTCCAACCCACTTCCTTCTCCCTTCCCCAATACCGCCTCCCACCCCTTATCTGAGCCCCTCAATCACTCTTCCCTCCCCTGCCACCCATTCCCATTTATCCCCTCCCCATAATAACCCCATCCCTGGCTGCACACCAAACCCCTCTTACCCTGTTCCCACCTACTCTTGCACCCCTAATCAGCTTCCTCTCCCACTGTGCATTCACATGTGTAATTTCTTTTCTTTTCGGAAAATAGTTGCAGTACCTTCTGAATATTCTGCTGTACTCAGATTACATTTCCCCAAAATAAAAAAACCTTTTGATAGAGGCAGATTGGGCAACATGTCTGCTTTTTTCACTTCAGATTTCTTCCCTGGGTTGGACTTGAACTCACAATGTCTGGGATGGAGATCAGATTCAGTGAAGGTTACATTCCCTCAGAACTCCCAGGTCCTGTGACCTGGAAGTAGTTTTCCAGATAGTCTCTCACGCCGCACATGCTCAGTGTAATACCTTAGGAGCAAGAATAAGCACGAGGCTTGTGATGAGAAGCAAAAGCTTTTTGAAATATCAATGTAATTTGATTTCCCACAAAGGGCTGGTGGGTGCCATGCACTCTGTTGGGGTAACACTGTAGCCTTAGGGACCCTCATGCAATGATCTGAGCCCTTGTTGAGCTTTGTCTGTGAGCCAAAAAAGGTTGCCAGAATCTCTCAACTTTTGTTTTGGGAGATGTATCTTGAAACCTCCTTGGTCAGACGACCCCAAATTTGGATCACTAACAGAACCCTGTGCCCCATGAGGCAGACCATATTTCAAGGCAGTCCAAGTAGCCATGTAGATTTTCGAGCACTTAGAGTTGAACTTTAAACAAAAATCTAGTCTTAACTATAGCAGAATGAATTATGCTCATTTTGTTGGCATCCCTTTAATTCTCACATGCAGGGTGGGGTTTGGAAATAACTGGCTGCTATGGACGGTGCATCAGTGGTGCAGGATAGTTTTGTGGCCAGTTTCCTTAGAATCTGCAATGCAGTCTGTGGTAAAAATTTGTTTCCAGTAGTTGGCAAACAGATTCCCACTGGCTTTGCCATCTGTGCATATGCCCTGCTAATTTGAGCCAGTTTCTACAGTTCATTGCGCTGCATCATTAGAAGGTGACACACCATGTGATGTAGTCAGAGATTGAAGGAAACTGACTGTCATTCCCACTCACACCTTTCACTGAATATAGAAAAAATAATTTAATATGACTGCTTCATTTTTTGGAATGTTTGGCACTTGGGACCAACACTACTGTCAGCTATCGTGTCCTCCTTAATCTTTGAGCTTTTCTCCTTGTGTTCTGCCTGCCATGGCCTTTCACAGCACATCTCGCTGGGAGGAAACACACCTTGTCCTGCCACTTCATTGAGACTGAGGGGCAGTGTCACTTTGAGAAACTCTTTGCCCTTCAGTTATGGGATTCTCTTTTCTTTGGGGATGTCTGTGTGAAATTACTCAGACAACAGTCATCTTAACCACAAGATTTAATACAAGCACTGAGAAAACAGAATGAAAATAAAAGTAATTGTTTGCTAAACTCGTCTAGATTTATGCTTCCCATAAACTGAGCTAGAGAAGGCATTTTCAGCATTGGTAAAGGGGGGAGAAAAAGGCTTCTAGCTTGTATCCTGTGAAAGCAATTCTCTCCTCTGACCACGCTTTGGTCAGCCTGTCAGCAGTGCTTGCTGTCCAGATAGCAACTAGCTATGTGTCCCGAGACCTCTCTTATCAATCTCTGTTTGGGAAGAAAGGACTATTGTCTCTTAATCACCCCTTGATGCTTCTCCCCATCCTTCCTGTCTCAGTATTTTAAGCATAAATACTAATGAATTCTTAAGCTCTGACCTCTTGCATTATCCTAAAACAGATTTGGCTACGTCACTTTAGCACAGAGGTTCTCAAACTTCATTGGAACGCAACCCTCTTCTGACAACAAAAATTACTACACGACCCCAGGAGGGGGACTGAAGACTGAGCCTCGCCGAGCCCCACCACCCTGGGTGGGAGGTCCAAAGCCCAAGGGCGTCAGCCCCAGGTCGGGGACCTGTAACCTGAGCCCCGCCATCCAGCAGGTGGTTGGGCTCGGGCTTCGGCCCTGGCCCTAGGCCCCAGCAAGTCTGACGTCAGCCTTGGTGACCCCATGAAAATGGGATTGCGACCCACTTTGGGGTCCCGACCCACAGTTTGAGAACTGCTGCTTTGGCATATCTGTGTTTTACCAAGAAAAAGGTAAATTCTTTCTGTAGGGAATGATTCTTTCCTCAACGATCAGTATCTATTTTTCTGTTTTAAGATGCTGTCTTACTCAACAACATAGTCCAGAATTTTGGCATGCTGGACCTGGTAAAGAAAGTTCTAGCTAGCCACAAGTGCCAGATGGATCGCTCAAGAGAACAATACACACGGGATTTAGCAGGTATGCCCAACTGGAATTTCAGTGTCTCTTCTGTTAGCATCGCTGATACTGTCCTGGAGTTTTTCTGTGTAGGAAAGTAGATTTTTTTTTTTTTTTTTGCTAAGCCAATGCATGCTAGATCAGTTTAGCTTGGAATGATGCTAAAGAATTAGCTACATTGCCTTGGTTATTGTACTTCACTTGTTACTATGCTGTTAAAACTAGGAAGATGGCCACTGGGAAGCTTATGCTAGGTGGAGGTTGGACAGTCCCCGTACTAACATTCATTACGGTCTCTTGTGTTTAGCATTGGAGCAGCAATGTGACGAGCACCGCAAGCGAGCAAAGGAGCTGAAGCACAAATCGCAGCATCTCAACAACGTGCTGATGACTCTGACTCCAGTCTCCATCCCAGCACCTTTAAAACGCCCCAGACTTACCAGGGCCACCTCTGGGCCAGCTGCTATCACCTCTCAAGTCCTGACCCAATCAGCACAGATTGCCTTGGCCCCAGGAGTGCCCGTCTCTCAGCTTGCCAACCTCCCTCTCAGCAAAGTGGTGTCTGCCCTTCCAGCCTCAGTGCTTGGGAAAAGTACATCTCAGGCTCCCTCAGCCAGCTCCCCAGCCTCTCCGTTATTGGGAGGATACACTGTACTGGCTTCCTCAGGCTCTAGTTTCCCCAACACCGTTGAGATCCATCCCGATGCTTCCAACCTGACAGTCCTCAGCACGGCAGCCATACAAGATGGCAGCACTGTGGTGAAAGTGGTGAGCCCTTTTCAGCTGCTCACCCTCCCGGGACTAGGCACCACCATACAGAACGTAACACAAATGGCTCCCAGCGGGAGCACGATTGTGACGGTGCCGTCGAGCGCTGTTGAGGATGCCACGGCGTCGGACGAACACACCACCACCATCGAGGTGACAACAGTGGCAGAAGAGCCAGAGCAGAAATGAAAAGGGGACTTGCCTGGAGGGACATTTTTTTGTGATGTACTCTGGCTTGAGCTGCCTTTTCTCTGCCTGCGCTGAGGGAAGAGGGAACAGTATAAAGAGGGCACAGGGAATTGAGACTCTGAGGTAGATTGGCTAAAAGGAGTAATAATGAGGTTTGAGCCAAAGAAAGGGAAAAAGAGAGACCTCCCAAAAAGAGGGGGGAAGGAATGAATCGCACTGACCCATTAACCGGTTTACATATAAAACTTTCCTCCCGTGTTTTCCTGGAACACATGTTATCTTCATGTCTAGTTCACTAGCTCTGAATCGTCTCTAGACATCTCAGCTGGAACAGAGCGTCAAGAGAAGCAGATGTGGGCAGGGCCTGAGAACAGGGAATGAGCAGAAAGTAGCGAAAGGTTAAGGAAACAATAGATGATGAGGCATTTTACCAGAACCTAAGGGGGTAAGTGGCCAAGGGGCACTCCTGAGTTCTGGCATGATTCAATACTGCATGTAGGCCAACAATACTAGGGAATCTGCTGCTTCCCCCTCACGGCAGAGGACAGTTTGGGAAGCTGGTGTTTTGGAGGGTGGGCCGGTACAGAGTGCATAACTGGGCATGAAGAATGTGCATGACCGTTGAGGTAAAGCAGCCTTGGACCAGGGAAGGTCCTCTGATGTGTGGCAGTCACAGGGCTGATCCAAGTGACCCTTGTTGCTGGTTTCTGCACATAATGTTGGGTTTGGGTAGTTAAATGCAGTATCTCAATATTACCAAATGTGCAGTCTCCTCATTGTGAGCGAGATGCTGGTCTCCCAAGTCTGATCATTTAGAGGGGGAGGGGGGACACTTATTAAAGCTTTTGGTTCCATCCAGGGACAGGTGTGGAAAATCTGTATCTTCTGAGGATTTAGGGTCTCCTTCTGTTTTCTCAAAAATCTGTTCTTTTGGGTTTTTTAAAAAAAAAAGGAAACTCTTGTGGCCCTTCTGGTTGTGAAGATGCTATCCCGGGGCACAGTTGTACTGTTGAGTATGCAGAGAAAACAATTAAATAATAGCACTAAGAGACATCTGAACTTCTTCCATCTTAGCAGGTGTTAACTGTGGAATCTAATCGTCTCCATGTCTCTGCTAACCGCTTATCAGAAGCATCTAGCCAGTGAGCCTTATCTAGTGTGGCTGGGTGTTCTTGTCCCCTCCCAATGCGTCCAAAAGGATATTTTGTGGGCTGCAAGGTTTGAATATGCAAATAGAATATTCAGATATCAAATACTCTTTTGATTATTCAGCTCGCTGAGAGGTTCGCTACTGTCCTTATTTTTGTAAAAGTAGTGTGTGTGTGTGAAAGTGACATGTCAGCTAGAGACAGTGTTAAAGGGGCTGGATTCCTGCAGTGTGGGTTTTCTATCAACTTGATCTGGCAGCAGCAGCAACAACAGGTCACTTTAATAAGCTAATAAATATTTTTGAAAGAGTGCTGCTGGCTTATTTCATCTCCTTGTCCGTGTCTGATTGTTACAGCTGAAGCACAAAACTGGCTCCGAGAATGAACAGAATCCTCTTCCTCTTCTCCCCATGCCCTCCACACACGCCTGCAAAGAAATACTGCCAATCCTTCCAAAATTTTGGCAATACTCTGTTTCAGGTTATATCTTAGGAAGTTATTTCCCTGGTGCTGTGGTGGTAGGAGAAAGCCAAGGGTGCTTTCCCTCACATGAGCATAGACTGGTGTGTTAGCAAAGTGAAGAGGGAATGTCATTGGAAACCTAGATTGGGGGCTTGGTAGGAAAGAAATGTCCTTTGTTTGCTGCCTTAACCCTTTGGAAAGATTTAATTGTGGCAAAGCTTTAGATTTGGGATTAGCATCCCCTGACGCTTTCTTTACTACTGTTTTTTCTAGGCCAGCCTGGAATTCCATATGTTGGTGCTAATAAAACTCTAAGAATGGGTGAAGGCATGTTATTGTTAATGTCTTTACATAGCATTTTTAGAGGGGTGGGGTTTTTAATAAATTAAGAAATAGAATTTGAATTATAGGAGGAGAGTCTTCTTTCTCCTCTTCTTTTGAGTGGTGGAGAGGGCAGGAATCTGCAAGCAAACAGAACAGGGCTTTCCAGAATTATAGCCTTGACATCACCTCATTTTGTGAATGAAAAGAAGCTTAGCCCAAGACTTGTTATTAATTACTTAAAGGGATTTATTTGTGGCTGATGCTCTTAACTCCAGGAGGCAGGAAACATTTATGACAAAACCATGCAAACCTAACCGACTATTTTGGATGGGAAGCAACAACCCTCAAAAGACCTTTCACTTTTGTTGTCTCTCTTCCCCAGCTTGGCTATGAAATGCTGCTGAGCGTGGTCTCAGTAATGGGTGGAATTAGGATGCTCCTATGAGAAAGCAGTCGTGCCCTTGTAGACAAGAGAGGTGCTTGGTGGAAATGGGGAAGAAATTAGAGTTGGTGGTGGATGGGGTAGGAAGTGGGAGCGTGCAGCTTGTTATGAAGTTGCAAGATGAAAGACTTGAGCCTTATGCTGCCTTCCCTCTAGTTACTGAAAGGGCCCTACTCTGTCTGGGGGGTGGAGGGGGCACAGTAGGGACAAGCAACAGAAGTATCTAGCAGGTGACTGTGGTTCAGGAATCAGCCACAGGGATATGGTTCAGGAATCACTAGCTCTTGTTTTACGGAGTTCAGGCCCCATTGAAGCAACAGCTTGGAGTTCATAGATCTGCTTGGCAGAAGATGTAAAGAAATACTAGCAACCCAATCCTCCCAGGCCGTGAAAGAGACAGCACAGCTATTAACTATGTTGGGGACCTTTCATGTATCTTGTGCTCTTTAGCAAAAGGTGTCTTGTCAGCTGAAATAATCATGGGAAGCACATATGTCTCTTGTGTGCCTCTCACATGTGGTATTTAGCCTGCCGCTTATGAACCTGGAGTTCTGATCAATACTGCCTGTATCTCCAACAGCAAGCAGCATGGAGACAACAGGAACACTTTCCACTGCCCATTATGTGGAGGGAAGGGATGGCCTTCCAATGTGTGGGGAGCTAGTCCCCTATCCTCATTGGAGACTGGGGAATAAAGGCAGTTGCATGGTTGGATTCCCCCTGCTCCTAAGCATTTGAGTACAAGTAGAGGAAGAAAACACACATACTTTCACCAGGAAGGGAAGGGAGAGATTGTTAAATAGCATCACCAAGCCACTAAACAATCCCAGTGTGACATCCTGACATTATTACGTTGTGACCTTTAAGCTGTGGGTGCCCAGTCAGTAAAAGAGTTGCTTGACATGATGGATATTAGGGCTTAAATCGCTGACTTTTAAATATCTCAGGGTGTATTCTTGTGTGCTACTGTATTAGGCTGTTAAATTGTGATGTCACACACAGATGCTGAATCACTATGCAAATATTGCAACATGAAGCCAGGATGTTGCACAGGAATTATTTTGTGTGTCTGCAACCTCTGTGGTTCAACAGCATGCATCTAGAGCATAACGAAATCAACAGGCTGTCGAGCATTAAAACCAATTCAACCAAATTTGCTTCAGTATCTGATCCCCTCTCTTGCTTTGTTGGAAGCTCTGAACTGTTTAGTGGCCAGACACGGGCAACTCCAGGAAATCCAATCAGGATTCTTCATTTGTTTTGCTGTGTTGAGATATTGTATCTGTTGATGAGGATTTTGTAATGTTTTCCCAAGGAGATGAGATACCCAAGCCTGTGAAGTGTTGTGTGAGAGGAATTTTTGTTAATGATTGTCAGGAGACTGCTGTTTTACTCATATACATTTTGGCAATACAGTTGTAAACGCTGTAAAGCATATATGGAGCTATAAAGCACTATGGAGATTAAAATTGATTGAAGCACTTCCGTTTGAGGCCAGTAGGTGTAGCTAGAGAGAAGCATATTGTGACGCTTGCCAGAGCACAGCAGCCAAAAGACAAACAGGAATAAAAGATAGACAGGTTGGGAGAGGTCTGTTCTCCCCCAGAATGCATATGTATGACTGTCATTAACATTCATTTATTCTGTATGTGTATATCTGGGTGACAATAGGCTGCATAGGCAGGATCTTGTCTGGATTTACACACCAAAGTGTGATTTAGGAGCTACTGGCTAAAATCCAATGGTCTTTAAACAGTATGTGCCAGGTAGGTAAAAGGGTTGTCTTGGCTTGATGGATGCTAGGCCCTTAAGTCACCAGCTTTCTAACATTTCATGGCATGCTCTTTTTTTTTTTTCAGTGTATAGGGACAAATACACCTAAGTCCTGGTGTCTTGAGGGAATCGGTGCTCTTCCCTTTTCTTCACTGCAGTAGATTCGGCTTATTAACAAACCTCAGTTTCCAGCAAAAAAAAAAAAAAAAATGGCTATTCTCTGGTAGTTGCTAATGAGCAGAAAGCAGGTTTGTGAGGCTGCACTGAGGGAAGGAAGCACTGGGACCCGCTGAGTGCTGGCTCCAGGCAGGTTAGCGAGGCAGCAGCCAGGGAAAGCAGGTCCCAGTGCTTCCTTCTCTCTAGTTGCAGCCCTGCAAACCTGCCTATCATGGAGCCTTTCTTCCAGAAACATGTTGCTAATAAGCAACATGTTACCAGTATCCAAGTCCCATTTAAGATTAAAGTCAATGAGATGGGATTGGTTCCTAGCAAAATGGTGCTATTAACCAGACATCATTAATGTCCAGGTTGCTATTAAGTGGAATCTACTGTACTTGAACATAAGAATGGCCACACTGGGTCAGATCAGTGGTCCATCTCGCCCAGTAACCTGTCTTCCAACAGAGGCCAGTGCCAGATGCTTCAGAGGGAATGAACAGAACAGGGCAATTTAGCAAGTGATTCATTCCCTGTCATCCAGTCCCAGCTTCTGGCAGACAGAGGCTTAGGGACACCCAGAGCATTGGGTTGCATTCCTGACCATCCTGGCTAATAGCCTTTGATGGACCTCTCCTCCATGAACTTATCTAATACTTTTTTGAACCCAGTTATACTTTTGGCCTTCACATCATCCTCTGGCAATGAGTTCCATGGTTGTGTGAAGTACTTCCTTTTATTTGTTTTAAACCCACTGCCTATTGATTTCATTGGGTGGCCCCTGGTTCTTGTGTTCTGTGAAAGGGTAAATAGCACTTCCTTATTCACTTTCTCCACACCAGTCATGATTTTATTGACCTCTCTCATATCCCACTTTAGTCGTCTCTTTTCCAAGCTGAATAGCTCCAGTCTTTTTAATCTTGCCTCATATGGAAGCTGTTCCACACCCTAATCATTTTTGTTGCCCTTTTCTGTACCTTAGGAGCACAAAGGCCAGAAGAGGTGTGCGCATCCCCTTGTTGGGGTTGTTATTTTCCACCCGCTGGACTGGGGTGTGTATCTGTTACCAGCACAGAGCAAAGTCAGGCTGTTCACACTCCCCCTTCACCCACAGGCCCGTTGCTATTCTATAACTCACGCTGAGGAGGAGGAAGGGCTGGTTCAAACCACCCAGCCCTGTGCAAGTGAGTCAGAGCAGGCATGCTGACAATTGTGTGGGGCCAGCACAGTCAGTTTTCATTGTTCCTCCCACCCACGCTCCTGAACCTCCCTCCGTTCTCACAGGGCCCAGTCCCCGCTCCCACTGATGGGAACGGAACGACTCTCAGGGTATGTTTACACTGCAGTTAGACATCTGCAGCTGGCCCATGCCAGCTGACTCAGGCTAGAAGGGCTCAGGCTAAGGGGCTGTTTAATTGCAGTGTAGATGTTCAAGCTCAGGCTGCAGCCCTAGCTCTGGGACCCTCCCACCTTGCAGGGTCCTAGAGCCCAGGCTCCAGCCTGAGCCCAAATGTCTACACCACAGTTAAATAGCCCCTTAGGCCAAGCAGCCGGCAGTGTAGTAATGGCAGTGTAGACATACCCTTATTGACTTCAGTGAGCATTGGCCAGGCCCATAGGTCCTAGGCTGTGTCCTGTGATTCCACTGCAAGTAGGACAGGCTCAGCGGACCTGGAGGTGTCAAGGGTGAGTACAGAGAGGTATATGAGGGTGTTCTAATGTGTCTTGCATCAAATGGACGTGACAGGAAGAATTTCTGGCTGATGACAGCCATTCCAAGTGTATAACAGAACATGCCTTGTAAAAGCAATGATGCATCCTAAGCACAGTGGTAGTAACGGGGGTTGATTCACCCGCACTAGCAGCTAGGGTGCAAATTGCCTCTCTGCCCCAGCAGTGAACACAGTGACCCAGGGAGATTTGCTGCCAGGGAAGGGCAAGCAGCCTGAAGGGTGAGATGCTGCCAGTGAAGGCCTCACTGGGTCTCCCGTGAATTGTTGTATTTCCCACCTGTGACCAGTTCTAGGTGGTACTAGCCTACTTCAGGCTTCTTCTGGAAAGTGAAGGTTGCTGGTGTATTATCCTTCTGTACTCCCCTTCAAGCCAAACTTTCTGCTGCTTGCATCCCCCTGTTATCTGGATTATGCTGCCAGAATCCAGCATAATCCAGGGGTGAATCTAGCCCAGTGACTGTTCTTGAGTGGGAGAAGGCACCTGACTTCAGGCTCATGCATTGCAGGGTACTCCAGGCAGGCAGGATTTGGTATAACTGCACCCTGGGTTGAATGATACTGCTTAGTAGGTCTGTCTGTCTTGCACAGACAAGTCTTTATACACACATGCTCCGCAGTCTTCCCTACATAACTTTGCCAGTGCTCCTCAGCTCTGACCAATAGCCCCTCTCCCATTCTGTTACGTTTGCAGCATACAAACAAAGAAATAGATAAAAATATAGAATACTCTTTCTTGAAGGTTGCAATGTATTACTACTTTATTTCTTAAAATCCAAAATCTTAACACACAAGAACCAAAAACAGAGAGAGACAAAGCAGACTGCTCCCTACAGCAAGGCATGACTCACCCACTTTGCTCTAGGTAGGCTGGCTTTTTGCAGACTCTCTGATAGATCCAGATTGCAAGCTTCCCTACAGAGCCCCCTACCCTGCAAGCGGGACCAGGAAAACTCTTGAAATTTCAAGTGATAGCTTACAATTTTAACAGTTTTTAATTCACCACATACCCAAATCCTGGATCGCCTAAACAGTGACTGTTAATTGTGCCATGTTGCATGGAATCTTGCTATTCCAGATATGCTTTCTCACCAAAATTAGTGCTCTTTCTGTGTCTGAGTTTCATTAATCTGGTAGGATATTTTTGTCAAAGGACGTTTACAGTATCTCTTTATTCATTTGGATTGGGGTTGAGTACATTGTTTGTTCATAAGGAATATGTGCACTGGAGGTGCAGTTCTAATGTGTTTGGTTGACAGTATTCTAGCTGAGAGCAAATCTGCAGCACAGAGCAGTTTGGAAAAGATGTCGTCCATCTGCTGTCTGAGCTGTGATTTATTTATATTTTTTGGTAAAACTAGAACTGTCAGATTAATATCCATTGCTGTCGTGGCCTCGGGAAATGCCACCAATCATCTTCTACAACTGTCAAATCAGCCTTAGTCACCTAAGTACCCATTCGGGCTGCCTTTGCCTAATACATGAGAGACCGGCTAGAAGGTGCTGAAGGTGGCCCAGGTTATGCTACAAAACCAGCCACGTGTAAACATAGTTGTGAAAACAGGGCTGTGGCCAAGCGATGGTCTGATATGATTTATTCTTGACGGCAGCCTTTTTGTCTGCACTGACAAACACGAAACACTCCCCTCTCCCCGCCAATTCATGGATGCAGGTCCATTGGTGGCACCAGCAGTGGAGGCTGGTCATGTAGACAGGGCTTTTACCAGCGTGTTCTCTACTTGCCTGAGCCCTGTCTACACTACGGCATTTGCTGTTGCCATGGTGATGCTGCACCTGAGGTGTGAATGTATGGGTGATAATCTACCTGGGTAAATGAGGCCTATCAGCGGAGAACCCCAGGTCTCTAATGTGGTTCTAGGTTTTTTTTGTTTGCTTGTTTTTCTGCACACAGAGACAAGAATAAGCCATGGTATAACAAGGTTTGACCTCAATCACCGCGGAGTTATTCGTGTGGTGAAGTCAGCAGAACAGAAATATTTTCTTTAAAAATACATAAATAAATAAAGGGACCCAAGAGCCTCCTAAAGCTCAGAAACCAAAAGGAAAAGAAACCTCACTCTCCAGATAGATAGAAATGAGATTTCAAAATAGCCATGTGTATAATATTAATATATAAAATATTTTAAAATCATGATTGACTGGTTGGCGCAAATGCTGCAAATAGTTATTACTAGCAGTTGATACAGTTGAAGGTACCATTAATATAGTGAGAGCACAAGTCCCTGTTCTGTTTAAAGGTCCATGATATCAAGTGTGCAGAGGAAAAGCTAAGAGCACAAAACTCGGGTCCTGGCAGGTAAGTGAAAAAGCCAATGACTTTAACCTAAATCTTTAAAATCAGCATTCATGTGTAATTATGAAACCCAAACACACATTGTTACTATTTTGGGAGTCTTAAAATCTTAAAATTTAATAAGAAAGAGAGTGCTTTTCTCCTTACCTGGCACTTGGATAAGAACAGAGCATTGTCTTTCGATAACTCTGCTGTGACATGTATACTGAGACATCTAGGGTTAAAATTCTCCAGTAGAGAGAGCCAGAGATACATGCATGCATGCAAATGTACAACCACTGTGCTAGGGTGATTGCATATGCAGATTGGGTAAATGAGCGCTCATGCAGATAAATGAGTGCTCTCGTGACAAGTTAGAAGCCTACCTGGCAGCTTGCACATGCATTTATCCAAGCATGTGTTGTAAATGTGCATGCTGCCCTTTGTGGGGCACCTCTAGGCTGGATTTCCAAAGGAGACTGCAGGAATTACGCAGCTGCTGTGGAAATTTAATGGGATTTGAGTTCCTGTCTGCTTTAGGATCTTTTGAAAATCCCAGCCCTGCACTTTGAAAATGTGGCCCTTATTTCCATGGAAACTAACAATGACCCTGTGACAGCATTTTATCCTGTCATACCAAATGACAGAGGTAGATTTACTAGGTTTTTGGGTGGACATCAGTGTAATCAATCTATCTGAGATATTTATCTGACACACACACACACACACACACGCACACTATAGCATCTGAGCACTTCACAATCTTCAATGGCTTTATCCTCACAGTACCCTGTGAGATAGGGCAGTGCTATTATCCCTGCTGGATAGATGGGGAACAGAGGCAGAGAGAGACTAAGGACCAGTTTTTCAAAGGGATTTAGGTGTGTGAAGAGGTGGATAGGTGCTTGGCTGTAGTTTCAAAAGCACCTAGGGGCCTAACTCCCATCTGCATTGCTAGGTGCCTAAATACCTTTGAAAATGTGATCCTAAGTGACTCGCCCAAGGTCACACAAGCTAGTTTGTGGTGGAGCTGGGAACTGAACCCGGATCTCCCAAGTCGCAGGCCCTAACCAGTGGACCATCCTTCCTCTCTCAATAATAATGATAGCAGTAAATATGGTGATAGTCATTACCTGCACCATTAGTTTGTTGCTACATTGAGTGTCCTACAAGCAAGGCCCTGCCTACCTATGAAAATACAGATTTTTAAAATTAAAGAAAAGCCTGTTGCTTTTAGTTACAAATTGACCTGAGTGCCTGACACATTCTGATTGTAGTGACTGAAAGATGATACCTGCTTCAATCTGTCTGGCAAAGAGTGTGTTCCGCATAGCTGGCAGTAAGACACAAGAGGGTGTGGCATAAGGACCAGAATAACCCTGCCAGAGATACTCTAAAACCTAACTCCGGCAGCTGATTGTCTATCTGTGGCACTCCTAGGTGGAGTGATACCTGATGGTATCGTTACACCCTGCAGCAACTAGGTTTTGTTGGGTTTATTTTTCCCCAGCATAATGTAATTTGTTTTGCTTCTTCAGACTTGGAGTTTTGGTCCAGCATCCCCCAGGCTCAGGGGACCAGATTCTCTGCTGACAAAGCATCTGTGCCAATTGTCCACCAGCTGCGAGACAAACTCCGAATGCTCAGTGAGCAGGCAGAGCTACCTCGTGTGAATCCCATGGTGGTAATTCACGGGGGTGATGTCAAGGTACAAAAAACGTAGTGTAATTTTTCTTTTTCTTTTCTGTGATTACCAATAGCTGAGGTTAGTGCAATGTGAAGGACTGTAACAGTAGATCTATATTTTATTGGTGAACCTCTCCTTTTGGCATTTCATTCAGCACAAACAGTGCAACAGAACTGATCAGTTCCACTCTCCGGTTCTAGTCTAGCCTTGCAAAATTCTGCTTGGGCTGAGCAGAATAAGCGTCTGACAGGAGTAAAACAGGGTCCTTGTCACAAACACCATGGTACAGGCAGGTGAGCAGACTTTGTGGCTGCGCAGGTCTCATACACTTTCATAACAATCTTGGGTGTTTGAGTCCCTTTCCAGTTCCCCTGCACTATCACAGCATTTGCAGAACAGGGTGTCTTTGGTCTTGCTGATAGGTTCCTCTGTCATCTAAGGGTGTATACTCTCCGCTCCAAACGCAGGACTTAGCCACGCTGCTTACTGTACAGTAAGTTACAGGGAGGATGGCGGCACATGCTTAAGTATCCACTCCAAGGGCTTGTCTACAAGCCAAAGTTGCACCGCTTTAATGACACCTCTCTCGTTAAATCAGCACAACCCCCTAGTGAGGATGCAGTTATATCGGTATAAAAGAGCTTATAGTGGTATAGCTTACTCTCGCGACTCTGCAGTCTCTTCCGAGAGTAAGGATGGCTCAGAGATTAGGGTGCTGGCCTAGCACTTGGGAGACCTTGGTTCAAATACTGGCTCTGCCATAGACTCTGTGACCTTGGGCAGGTACCTTAGTGTCTTTGGCCCTCAATTTCCATCTGTACAAAGGGGACCATAGCCCTCCCTTACAATACAGGGGTGATGTGAGGCTCAATCTCCTGTGGAGCATGAGGTGCTCAGATATCCCAGTGCGGGGGGCTACGTAAGTACCTAAGATAAAACAGGCTGTTTGGGAATAAAAGGCATGGATAAAACTATCCCATGTTAGGGGCTGTACTGCTTTAACTATGGGGGTAAAAAAATCACACCCCTAACCAAAACAGGCCAGGCCAAAGACCTGCCTCAGCAAAGCACAGGTAACTATGTACTTAAGTCCCAATGATTTCAATGAAATTTAATCAGGGAGTGCTGTTCTTCCCCCCCTTCCAATGCATGCAGTAGGGTGGAATTCCTCTGGCCCAAACAGAGGTGGCTGGCTCCCAGGAGTGACCTAGTCGTGAACAACAGCCTGTAAATAACTAGCACCACTCTATTTGCATAAGAGACCGATGAGGCTGGCAGCATGACGTTGACTCACTCAAACACTTGATTACATTTCTTTGACAGCTGGGAAACACGCCAGGTTTCCTTTCTCCTGCTGAAGTCTTGCTGGCCTTGATTACAAACCAGGAGCAATCCCCAGCTACTACACTAGTCTACAACTAACAGGCCCCAGGGCCCATGGGCTGCCAGCTAAGATGTATATTCAGTTTCCTAGCAGCTTGCAGCATATGCTGCCATCAGCAGGATGGTGTTGATGGGGCAGGAGGACTGCAAAGTCCCCCGCGCCCTCCCGTCCTCCTCCTCCAGCTTTGGCAGGTGGAACCTTGCCCTGGCAAGTCTGTTCTCCTTCGCTATTCAGTGTTCAGCACTTAGGAGCCGCTGGGTTCTCTTTACTGTCTTGCAACATTGTGCTCTCGTATCAAACACAGAAACAGCCTGCGTAAGAGCTGAGGAAATGCTGCGTTCCTCATCCCTGGGTCTCCGCAAACAAAGTCCCTCCAGCTGGGAGGGGTGGCAGGGAAAACGACATCAACACAGCTTCGGAGGCTGCCTGTTCTCTAGCTGCTCAGTGTGGGAAATGGAAACAGAAACTTAGAACTTCTTGGAGTGTTTCTTTCGCTTCGTGTTTCATAACAACCAAATTCTGACTCCCAGTGACTCAAGGTCTTTTTTCAGACTCTCTCTCCCCACCCCCTTCTTTATGAAATCACCCGTCAGGATGTCGCTACTCCCCTGCCTGTTCTCTGTTTTCAAGAACTGAACTGTTGAGCATCAAGCTGGGAACTGTGCAGCATTTCCGTATCCCTTTGCAGCCACGGTGGAGTGGTCCTTTAGTGTTTTCTCTCTTGGTTCCTATGGCCACAGTCCTGTCGAGCACACAGCTGGCCAAACAGCAAGACACCTCAGCCATTCGCTTGCTTTCCCTTTGTGCCTCTCTGTTTGGGTTTCGGGCGGTGTTTATAGCCAGCTTTTGAAGCAAACATGAAGACAACGTTGTCAATGCCAAAGATTTGAAATAATGAGTCAAGCCTCCTCACCCCTGAGTTATGGGACTAGCTTTAAAAAAACATGTGATTTCTTAATAAATGCTGGGGGTAGGGTGACCAGACGTCCCGATTTTATAGGGACAGTCCTGATTTTGGGGGCTTTTTCTTATATAGGCACCTTTTTCCCCCCTATCCCCTGTCCTGATTGTTTACACTTGCTGTCTGGTCACCCTAGCTGTGGGGGTGTGAGGGAAATATTTCTTCTGTTTTCTTGGGCCTATACAGGTCACTTTTCCAAGCTTTTCTCCCCCACAAGGAGGCCTAGAAACTTTTGTTTTTTAAAGGTTTCAGAGTAGCAGCCGTGTTAGTCTGTATCCGCAAAAAGAACAGGAGTACTTGTGGCACCTTAGAGACTAACAAATTTGTTAGTCTCTAAGGTGCCACAAGTACTCCTGTTCTTTTTGTTTTTTAAAGAAAGCTGAGATTCTTCCCTAATCCCATGACTCCAGGAGCTGGGGTTTTAAGAAAAAACACCCAAGATTGTGCGCTTCATGATAAAATCATGAGAGTTCTCAACACTGCTGAGGCCTTGCACGGTTTGCAGCCATAATCCCCCCCAGGGGGAGCACCACTGGAGGCAGCATGAGTGGAAGCTATCGCCTGTGCAGGACTGGGATGACGTTGCTGCTGGTGGAACTGCCCCAGCTACAACAAGCAGAACGCTGTCGGGGAATCTCATTTTGACATGGCTGGCTCCTGGACTGGTTCCATGGGGCGGGGGTGCTGGCGGCTGGACTGTCTCCCCAGCCCAGGAAGGATGCATGCCGCACCCAGAGTCTGTTCGGGCCCTTTCTTTGTTCTTCAAACCCAAAGCAACACCACAAGCTATTCCACTGACCCAAGCAGGCTGCAGGAACCTGGAGGCCTTTCCCCTTGCATCTCTCCCTACCTCCAGGACCTGCCATAGGAAACAACCTCCTTCCTGCAGCCTTTAAGGGAGCACTTCCAGCTCTTTATAGGACTCACCTGACCCCTTCCCATCTGGGATTAATAATCTTTTCTCCCAGCCCCAAACAGCTGTCCTTACCTGGCCTCTGGCTGTGAACAACCAAGGGGCCGTCCACCCTACTACAGGGGGCCTTAACACTGTTCCTGAATTAAGCACCATTCTGGACCATTGATAAGATCCTGTCCACAGGGGCTACCCTTGGTGGAAAGGGTTCCCATGACATAGCTCTGCTGGTTGGCTAGGCCTTATACATGAGAACTATGTCCCTCATTCTGGACTATTTTGTTTTTGAGTGGGACCACAGTTGGGCCTGAACGTCCCTGCATGATACATAATCACGTGTCTGTGACTGGCTATTTACACAAACTCCTCAGCCATAGTTCAGCTGATAGTGGGGTGTGTATTTTGCACTTAGTTTGTTCTGATTATTCCCCTCCTCCAGGCAGTTACAGACAGGAAAGTTACTGCAAGGATGATACAGTGGGATTGTGTATTTATTCCGCTACTAGATCGGCTTTGCTCACTTTATAAGTCCAGACAGGAATTTTCTGTGTGTCATTGCTTCTCATTCTCCAGGGACCAGAGAGCCCAGCCACCCTCTTTCTGCCTCTTGCATCATCTCTCTTAATGAAGTTGCACAATAGGAACTTCTCAGCTGTTTTTTGTTAATGATGTGCAGGGCAGGACAGAATCCAGCTCTCTCTGTCATAGCTGTGTTGGTGCTGCAGGGCTAACAGGAGAAAACAATTAAATCTTTAGTGCTGGCAGTAAAGTGAGCAGCCAGGACCTGAAGGTGCACAGGAAGCAGCTATCATTGGGGTCACGGCAGTTGGCATTTTCTTCAGTAACTTTTCTGATCATTATGATTTGTATTGAGGTGGCAGCTAAAGGCTGCTCTGACCAGGTCCCCTTTGCACTAAATTCTGTACACAACACCCAGGTCCCAACACTGGGAAGGAGGAAAACATCAAACTCTAAAGGCACTCTGTGCCCAAACCTGCCAGGGCCCGGGCACCTCCTGAAGTGGGAATTGAGGGTATTTAGCTCCTCTCAGGATCCGGCCCAAAATTGTTTTGTGATTAAAAGTTGTACAGATCCGGCTATGAACAGGCATGTTGACACTGAGGCTTGTGCTCAATTCAAAGAAATAACTTTGGCTTGGATTTGAACTTTCCTCTGCAACCTTGTGCAATAGTGCTGGTGGCACTAAGAAATGGAAAACGAAACTGATTTATCCACAGAAGGGAAACTGATTGGACCTTGTCTACATGCAAAAACTACCACTTTACCTGCACTGGCATAATTAAACTGCTACAACCAACTTAGTGTGGATGCAATTACACCAGTAAAAGGTGCTTTGAATTGGGTCCCTGAAATTATTTATTACTATTTATTATCTTAGAAGGAGAACCAATTGTCTTGAAGAGAGGCTGTAGGACTAGACAGGAGGGTGTTAAACTAGTAACAAAAGGAGAGGGTGAAAAGAGGGAACAAAAAAGCATCTTTACAACAAAATCAAGATGTTACAAACAAAATTAATTAAGACACCAAAATAGGTGAAGAGAAGAAATTCTTAAGTTGCCTATACACCAATGCTAGGCAGACAGAAATTCCGGGGGCCAGGGCCATCATCCCGGGGGGGGGGGGCGTGGCCTGGGGTGGAAGTGACAAATCTGTCACTTCCGGCACCACCCATGCCAGCCCACGGGGCCCCCCAAAGCGCAGTGCCCAGAGCGGTGCCTGGAGAGGTGCCCAGAGCGGCCCTTTTAAATCACCTGGGCCCCTGGGCAATTGCCCCATTTAACCCCCCTGTCGGCCGGCCTGATGCTAGGAACCTGGGTAATAAACAAGAGGAATTGGAATTGCATATTTATGAGCATAAATTTGATCTAGTTGGTATTACTGAAACCTGCTAGGAAGGTTCATCTTCAAAAGGGGACTGGGAGTGGCATTCTATGTCAAAATGGCATTAGCTTTTCTGAGTCACTTATAACTTGGAAGCAAATGATCTTGAATGCTTATGGATCAATGTCCCAATAGATAAACCACAAGATGGGGTATTAGTTGGCATCCACTACCGACCACCACATCACATTAGAGAACAGGATGACTGGCTCCTTATGAGCCAATCTATAATGTGTAGGGGGGGAAAGCTGTATTATTTTGGGGGGCTTCAATCTGAGTGACACATGCTACTGGTCTCATGCTGCCAGAAGAAAACATCCTCGGATTTTCTCAGTATTATAGATTTTATATATTAGATGTCTCTTGACAGATAAAAAGGAACTGATCATACAACTACATATTAATGGTAGCTTAGGTTCATGTGAACATGACTTGATCACATGTGTTCTGTGCAAACAGAATAAAGTCCAAACCAGTAATATATATACTTGGTGCTTCAAAAGGGTCAATTTAAAAAAGCTGAAAACAATTATGAGCCAAAGCAGTTGAGAAAAAGAATTTAAACTGAAAAATGTGATTGATAATTGGGAACCATTTCAGAACATTTTACTAGATGCTCAAAAAGCCACAACTGAGAAAGAAGAAAGCCATACTGGTTAAAAAAACAAACAAACCTGACTTAGAAGGGCAGTGGAAGCAGATATATATATAGATATATATACACACCTCTACCCCGATATAACGTGACCCGATATAACACGAATTCGAATATAACGCAGTAAAGCAGTGCTCCGGGGGGGTGGGGCTGCGCACTCCAGTGGATCAAAGCAAGTTCGATATAATGCGGTTTCACCTATAACATGGTAAGATTTTTTGGCTCCGAGGACAGCGTTATATCGGGGTAGAGGTGTGTGTATGTGTGTATATATATATATAACAACTGGAAGAAAGGGGAAGGTGAAAGCAATTAATTTAAATCAGAAGCTCTGAATTGTAAAAAATTGATAAGGGAAGCAAAAGGACAGAAGGAGAACTCAATCATCAGCAGAGTTACGGACAACACAAAGAAGTTTTTAAAGTATATTAGGAACAAAAGGAATCATAACAATGGTATTGGTCCACTATTAGATGGAAATGGTAGAATGTTCAGTACTAATGCAGAAAAAGCAGAAGTGATCAATAAATATTTCTGTTCTGTGCTTGGGAAAAAAGCTAGATGATGTAGTCATAATTGATGAAAATGAACTACTTTCCATTCCAACAGGAGCTCAGGTGGATGTTAAACAGCAACTACTAGACATTTAAAATCAGCTGGGCTGGATAACTTACATCCAAGAAAGTTAAAAGAGCTGGCTGAGGAGCTTTTTGGACCATGAATGTTAATTTTCAAGAAGTCTTGGAACACTGGGGAAGTTTCACAAGACTGGAAGAAAGGTATGTTGTGCCGGTATTTAAAAAGGGTACAGGGGACAACTCAGGCAATTATAGGCCTGTTAGTCTGACATTGATCCCGGACAAAGTAATGGAACGGCTGATATGGGACTTGATTGATAAAAATTAATTATAAGTAATATAACTAATGCCATTCAACATGGCTTATGGAAAATAGACCTAGTCAGCTAACGTGATTTTTGTTATGAGATTACAAGGTAAGGTAATAGCGTTGATGTAATATATTTAGACTGCTGTAAGGCATTTGACTTGGTGACACACAACATTTTGATTAAGAAATTAAAATGATCCAAACTCAAATGACACCCAATGGCATACTAGGGTACAATCCAGACCAATGAGTAGTTGTCACCCCTGCCCTGTACCTGGGGTGCCCTTTGCAATGCCTTTGATGCTGTAGCCTCCAGCCCGGACTGCTCACAAACTGTTTCCAGCATGTAAATCACTCCCAGCTATGTCTGTGTGTACTGCAACCAGGCAGCCACACCCTGACTCCTACCAGCTGTAAAGATTACCACGGGGTGACCCCTCCTCTCTGTCCTTGTCTGTCTCTGGCATCTCACCCAAGTCAAAGAAAAACAGCCATTGGACTTGGTGAGGCGGAGAGCGTGGCCCTGACCTGAGAGTTTGGTCACTAAGCTGCTGGAGCATGTGGTGAGAAACTTTGCTTGAATCTAATAGTTTGTTAAGTAAGGCCCTCGTAAATGTTTTATCGTTATTTTTCTTGTAACTATTTCTGACTTTCAATGCCTCAATACTTTTACTCTCTTAAAATCTCTCTTTGTTGTTGTTAAACTTGTTTTATTATTTTATATAATTCAGCGTGTTCAGGTTGAACTGTCTGGGTGACTCCATTTGGGGTAGCAAGTTGTGTGCATATTATTCCCTTACAGGAACAACGGACATAATATAGTCATACTGTCCAGGAGAGTGCTGGGCAGAACAGGACATACATTTCTGGGGGGAAATCTGGGACTAACAGTGTGCTGGGGTCACACACATTAAATGAATTACACCTCAGCTAACTGATAGGTCTCAAATGTAACCATAAGCGGGGAATCAGCATCAGGCAGGTGTGTTTTCAATGGGGCCCTGAAAGGATCAGTTCTTGGCCCTATGCTATTTAACATTTTTATTAATGACCTGGAAGAAAACACAAAATCATCACTGATAAAGTTTGCAGATGAGACAAAGTTTGGGGGAATTGTAAATAATGAAGAGGACAGGTCTCTAATACAGAGTGACCCGGATTAATTGGTAAGCTGGGTGCAAGCAAACAATATGTGTTTTAATGCAGCCAAATGTAAAGTCACACATCGAGGAACAAAGAATGTAAGCCATAGAATCATAGAAGATTAGGGTTGGAAGAGACCTCAGGAAGTCATTTAGTCCAACCCTCTGTTCAAAGCAGGACCAACACCAACTAAATCATCCCAGCCAGGGCTTTGTCAAGCCGGGCCTTAAAAACCTCTAAGGATGGAGATTCCACCACCTCCCTAGGGAACCCATTCCAGTGCTTCACCACCCTCCTAGTGAAATGGTGTTTCCTATTATCCAATCTAGACCTCCCCCACTGCAACTTGAGACCAGTGCTCCTTGTTCTGTCATCTGCCGCCATTGAGAATAGCCGAGCTCCATCCTCTTTGGAACCCCCCTTCAGGTAGTTGAAGGCTGCTATCAAATTCACCCTCACTCTTCTCTTCTGCAGACTAAGTAAGCGCAGTTCCCTCAGCCTCTCCTCATAAGTCATGTGCTCCAGCCCCCTAATCATTTTCGTTGCCCTCCGCTGGACTCTCTCCAATTTGTTCACATCCCTTCTGTAGTGGGGGGCCCAAAACTGGACACAATACTCCAGGTGTGGCCTCACCAGTGCCGAATAGAGGTGTGACGTTGTGCAGTCTATATGGTTTTATAAAAACATGATAATAAGTCAATATAATGTAACTGGGATAGTTTTAGAGAAAATACGGTAATAAGTGACTATAACGTAACTGGGATAGGCTTCATGCAAAAGGTCTCTTGTAAGGTATCATTACAAAGCTTATAATCTACTGAGATGATCATCTGATTTGTATAAATGTACCACTCTTGTATCCAAAACTAGAAATATAAAATGTAACTCTGAGGGCCTATTGTAATTATGTAAAGTGTGGGCCATTAATGATGGTTTGGAATCTTGATGACTCCCATTGTCTGCAGATGGCTGTTTACCTGTGAGTCTCCCTGTATATGTGTGTGCTGGCAAGTGAGTAATGAAGTCTTGTAGTGACATGTGATCATGTCACCTGAACTGGAATCCATCTTTAACCTGGTGCTTTTCCAGTGAGGGGGGGTGGAAACCCAGAGGGACAAAGGGTTCCCGCCTTATGCAAAAGATATATAAAGGGGTGGAAGAGAACAGAGAGGCAGAGGAGCCATCATGGAGAATCCCCTAGCTAACACCTAAGCTGGAACAAGAGCTGTACCAGGGGAAAGAATTGTGCCCAGGCCTGGAAGGTGTCCAGTCTGAGAAAAAGCTTACTGAAGAATCTCTGAGGGTGAGATTATCTGTATTTAGTTTGATTAGACATAGATTTGCGCATTTTATTTTATTTTGCTTGGTGACTTACTTTGTTCTGTCTGTTACTATTTGGAACCACTTAAATCCTACTGTCTGTATTTAATAAAATCACTTTTTATTTAGTAATTTACTCAGAGTATGTATTAATACCTGGGGGAGCAAACAGCTGTGCATATCTCTCTATCAGTGTTATAGAGGGCGAACAATTTATGAGTTTGCCCTGCATAAGCTTT